>NC_050069.1:253131113-253288613 GCF_009764565.3 Dermochelys coriacea | reverse complement strand
AAAAAGTGAGTAAATGTTATTTATTTACAAAATGTAAAAAAAGCATGTTTGGTCATTTTCTGAGCATAGGAGCATGTCAAAATAGAAGTCTGAACTTTTATAAATGACATTTTAATTTTCAAATGCCTTTATATGCCCTTGGTAATCAAAATAATTTTCTTTGTACATAGAGATGTGATAGCCCTTAAAACCATAATGATTTTGAAACTTTTTTCCTAGATATTTTTTCATAGATCTGCTCTAGGAATTATTTTGGGGAAGTTCTATGGCTAATGTTACACAGGAGGTCAGACTAGATGATCACAATAGTCCCTTTTGGCCATGGAATCTGCAAATCTATGAAACATTGGACAAATTTTAAATATCACTTATTTTGTTTAGATAAATAGCCATTAGGAATGTAAAGTAACTTATTTTTAATAAAAAATAAATAAATAAAAACTCTGTAGGCTAAAAATACCTTGCACAGCACTTTATATGGCATTTTTATTTGTGATCCTCAAATCACTTTACAAGCATTAATGAATAAAGCTTATTAACACCATGGTGAGGTACGTAAGTATTGGATTGGATTTTGAATAGATGGGGAAATTGAAGCACAGATAGGTAATGAGATTGATTCTCGCTTACTCTGAGGACTTTTTACAGTGCTCCAGTAGTGAAAATGAGCCTTAAAAGTGAATTTACAGACATTTTAAGAATGCTCCTTTACACTGCTACAATGGTATAAAAAGGCCTTAGTATAAATGAGAATCAGACCCAATGTGACTTGAGGAAAAAGAGCCCTAGAATAACAGAGTAACCCCTAGTCCACGGTATTTTCCATTATGTTTAATCTTACCTAGTATACCACACACCATGTTATCTGGTAAAAGTGAACAAGGGGCCCAAGGTTTGTTGCAGATAATTCTAAAAAATTAACATTTTGCATTCTACCCTCTTTTTCTTATCCAAATTTCATTTGCCCAGATTTCAGATACATCCAAACTATATGTGCATGACTCTGCGTCATTTTAATTCTACTGATTTCAGTTGAATAATAAAGAAAAGTAGTACTTGTGGCACCTTAGAGACTAACAAATTTATTTGAGCATAAGCTTTCCTGAGCTACAGCTCACTTCATCGGATGCATTCGGTGGATGAATAATGTATGACTTACAGTGGTGTGAGGTCAGAATCATGTCTTGTATCTTTAACTGGAATGCTAGGGCCATATCCTGCAAACACTTAAACCTGTGAGTAAAGAAAGGCACCAGTTTAAGCATTTGTAGGATCAGAGCCTCATACAACCGTTGGAAGGGGAAGTTTAGGTTTATTAGAAACTGGAGAACCTTTTGGGAAAGGAGGCGCCTACCCAGGAAGGATGGGTTCCACCTAAACCAGAACAAAATCAGATTGCTGGCATGTAAAATTAATAAGGTCATAGAGGAGTTTTTAAATGAAGGGCTGGGAGAAAGCCAACAGGTATGGAGGAGCACACAGTTTGGATAGAGACTCCCCATAGGGGAGAATTTATTAAAGGGAATACTCATATCCTAGTAAAGAGGAGATGATAGAAGTTTATAAAGTACAGGTAAGAGCTTAGGAAAAAAGGTCAAATGAAAAAGAGTTCTATTCAATGACATCACATGAAGGCAGTGTACAAAATATTGACAAATTTTATAAATGCTTGTATACAAATGCTAGAACTCTAAATACTAAGATGGGTGAACTTAAATGCCTGGTATTAATTGAGAATATATTAATTAATTAATTGAGAATATTAATATTAATATTAATTAATTGAGAATATTAATATAATAAGCATCACAGAAACTTGGTGGAATGATGATAATCAATGGGACATAGTAAATACCATCCATAGTAATACCAGGGTACAAAATACATAGGGCTTGACTACACTATGGAGGTTACAGCGGCATAACTAGGGTGCCACAGCTGTGCTGGCAGAACCCCGTTGTGTAGACACATTCTACAGCAATGGAAGGTGTTCTTCATCACTGTAATAACTACACCTCCCTCAGCGATGGTAGCTAGGTCAATAGAAGAATGCTTCCATCAACCTAGTTGCGTCTATACTAGTGGTTTAGGTTGGCATGGGTACGGTTCTCAAAGGTGTGGATTTGTTATATCTCTGAGCACCATAACTATGTCAACCTAAGTTTTAAGTGTAGACCAGGCCTAAGTTCCAAATGCACTCCATTAGGAACATAGGTATTGCCATACTGGTGATCCAGTAGTCCATCTAGTACATTAGCCTGTCTCTAATAGTGTACAACATCAGACACTTCAGAGGAAGGTGCCAGAAGTTTCACAGAAGGCAGGTGTGGGATAATTTGCCCCCCAACATGAAGGTTTCATCCCGATCCCTAATAGTTAGAGATTTTCTTAAACCTGTTTGGGTAACTGATATGACAAATGGGTTTACACAGCTGTAGCAGAAAAGAATGTGAAGGGACTGTGATTGCGTAGGTATAAGTAAGGACAGAATCTGGCCTGCAGAATATTCATTACTGGTGATGCACATGCATCTGCACATGTATACTTTGATATATTTATATGGTACTCAGATACCTTGATACTGATGAAGTACAAGAACCTAGATACATAGACACGTGGATAGACTCAAGAAAGAACTTAGCTTGACTCTCAGATTTTGGGGAAGTTTGCAGACTGGCAGGCAGAAAGATGATTTATTTACTTGTAAACTGAACAAATTTGAGCTGGAATTTACTGAGACACAATGGGCCTGATTCTCTTCTCACTTACAACCATGTAAATCATGTATGACTCTAGTGAATCAATGGAGTCACACTTGTGTAAATCTAAGGTGAAAGACTGAAGAATCAGGACTAATAATTCTGGAATCTCCCTGTTTCATTTTTATGGAACAGAACCACTCTTTAAGGTTGAAACTCTGTCCTTAGCTCATCCTGGTTTACTGACATGTGGCAGCAGATACAATCTGGCTTTACTATCTGCGGACCTGACCCCACTGCATTTGACATCAATGGCAAAACACTCTCTAAGACTGGAGTCTGTGGCTCCTTATAACTGTGTGTGATCTTAAATGCTACAAGAGTTACAAAGCCTAGGTAGAAAGAAGTAAATAATTGACTTTCCTTGGCCTGAAGCTCAGCTGGCATAAATCACTGATTTATACTACCTGTGGGTCTGACTGACTGCCTTTTGCCCATGTACGCATTTTGGGCCAGATGTTGATCTCCACTGAATGGAATTCCACTGGATTTATATAGCTGTGTGACCAGAATCTGGCCCAAATGTACCCAGACCCTAAGCACTGGTTTCACAAGATTTGTGCTCTCATTATATGGCTTTGCAACATTTTTTGGAGAAGAGGAGAACATTGCCAAAGTGAGTACATTCCATGGTTTTCCCATTCACAAGTCAAACTCTATAAATCACTAATTGTTTATTGTGCCTCAAAGAAAGTATAATCTACGTACAGGGTGGTGGGAAAGTGTGAAATGACAAATGTGGCACTTACGCTCAAATAAGCAACCTATTCCCAAATCTAACAACAGACTGAAAATGCTTTCATAATAATGGTGCATAAATTAGATTTACCAGTGGGAAAGCTCTCACTTGCATTCTAACAATAATATTTCTAATATACACAAGAGCAGATACACTAAGATTACGATACAAATGCATCCTAATAAATAATTATAAAATGCTTTTACAAACATATCAAAGTGTCTAGAAAACTACAGCAGTCATACAATTGTAATTAATGTTTTTTTTTATTTTTTATCAAATTACATGCTGGTTTATTGGCTTTGTAAATGTTTTAAATTCTCATTTAAAAAAGATTGGGGAGAAGACCTATATTTGGAGAACAATAAAAAAGCAGCTGCGGAAAGGACAGAATTTTTGAGATGATGCTTTTTTCTGTAGGGAAATATTTAAATAATAGTCTGGTTCATATAGTCAAATTTATATATCCAAATTATTCATATAAGTTCATATAGACAAATTGTGAACTTCTGACTCATGTTGGTTGCCACTAAGGATATTTTTACATTTGTTATTATTTTAGAAAATGATGAATGGTGCATTTCTTATTTACTAGATAACCATTGATTTTTCACTCACAGTGTGTTCAAATCAAGTTTGGATGGAAATTAAAATTCAACTAAAAATGTACAAAAGCAACATTTTTTATTAAAAAAAACTACCTTAAATGTGTTGGACACGTAAGGGAAAAAAGTTTATCAAAACATGTTTTGCATTTAAAACTAAATGATTAATTAAACAAAGGAAGTATTTGGTATTGGTGAGAGGTGAGGAGCTAATAGAAAAACTGGTTGTAGAGGACAACCTTGGTTTGAGTGATCATGAGCTAATTCAGTTTAAATAAATGGAAGGATAAACAGCAATATATCTGCAACTAGAATTCTTGATTTCAAAAGGGCTAACTTTAAAAAATTAAGAGAATTAGTTAAAGACCTGGACTGGACTGAAGAACTCAAGGATGTGAATATGGAGGAGGCTTGGAAATACTTTAAGTCAAAGTTGCAGAAACTATCTGAAGCCTGCAGCCCAAGCAAGAGGAAAAAATTCGTAGGGAAGGGTTGATGACCAACCTGGATCAGCAAGCATTGCAAACAGGTGATTAAGAGAAAATCTATAAGGAATGGAAGATGGGAGCATCAGCAAGGACATCTACCTCTTGGGGGTCAGAAAGTGCAGGGATAAAGTGAGAACTCCCAAAAGCCAAGAAGAGTAGGACCTTGCAAAGGGAATTAAAACCAATAATAAAAGGTTCTATAGCTATATAAATAAAAGGAAAACAAGGAAAGAAGTGGGACTGCTAACCACTGAGGATGGATGGAGATTAAAGATAATCTAGATATGGCCCAACACCTAAACAAATACTTTTAATAAAGCTAATGAAGAGTTTAGAGGTAGTGGCAGGATGGTTTATGGGAATGAGAATATGGAGGTAGAAATTATCACATCCGAGGTGGAAGTCAAACAGCTTAATGGGACTAAATCGGGGGCCTTGGATAATCTCCATCCAAGAATATTAAAGGAACTGGCACATGAAATTGCAAGCCGAATAGCAAGGATTTGAATTAATCTGTAAATTTTGGGGTCATACTTTATGACTGGAAAATTGCTAATATAGTTCAGATTTTTAAGAAAGAGAAAAGAAGTGATCCGGGAAACTAGAGGCCTGTTAGTTTGTCCTCAATTGTATGCAAGCTCTTGGAAAAATTTTTGAAAGAGAAAGTAAGTTAAGGACATAGATGTTAATGGTAATTGAGATAAAATACAACGTGGTTCTATAAAAGGTAGATTGTGCAAGACCAACCTGATCTCCTTCTTTGAGACGATAACTGATTTTTTAGACAAAGGAAATGCAGTAGATCTAATCTACCTGTATTTTAGTAAGGCATTTGATACAGTTACATGTGTGAAATTATTAGTTTAATTGGAGAAGATAGGGATTAGTATGAAAATTGCAAGGTGGATAAGGAACTAGTTAAATGGGAGACAACGATGGGTCATACTGAAAGGTGAACTGTCAGGCTGGAGGCAGGTTACTAGTGAAGTTCCTCAGGGATTAGTCTTGGGACCAATCTTATTTAACATTTTTATTATTGACCTTGCAACAAAAGGTGGGAATAAAATTTGTGGAGACACAAAGTTGGGAGGTATTGCCAATACAGAGGAGGACCAGAATATCACACAAGATGATCTGGATGATTTTGTAAACTGTAGTAATAGAAATGGGATCAAATTTAATAGTGCAAAGTGCAAAATCATGCATATAGGGACTAACAACAAGAATTTTTACTATAAGATAGGGACATATCAGTTAGAAATGACAGAGGAGGAGAAAGATCTGGGTGTATTGGTGGCTTACAGAATGACTATGAGCTACCAATGTGATGTGGCTGTGAAAAAGGCTAATGCAGTCCTAGGCCGCATCAGGTGAGGTATTTCCAGTAGATACGGGGAAGTGTTAGTACCATTATACAAGCACTGGGGCGACCTCATCTGGAATAGTGTGTGCAATTCTGGTCTCCCATGTTTAAGAAAGATGAAGTCAAACTGGAACAGGTGCAGACAAGGACTACTAGGATGATCCAAGGCATGGAAAACCTACCTTATTAAAGGAGACTCAAGGAGGTTGGCTTGTTTAGCCTAACCAAAAGAAAGCCGAGGGGAGATATGATTTCTCTCCGTAAACACATCAGAGGGATAAATACCAGGGAAGGAGAGGAGTTATTAAAATAAAGCACCAATGTGGACACAAGAATAAATGGCTATAAACTGGTCATCAACTAGTTTAGGCTCGAAATTAGGTGAAGATTTCCAACCATCAGAGGAGTGAAGTTCTGGAACAGCCTTCCAAGGGGAATAGTGGTGGCAAAAAAACCTAACAGGCTTAAAGACTGAGCTTGACAAGTTTATGGAGAAGATCATATGATGAGACTGCCTACAATGGTATGTAGCTGATCTGTGACTGCAAGCAGCAAATAGCTCCAATGGCTGGTGATGGGGAGGGCTCTGAATTACTACAGAGTATTCTTTCCCAGGTGTCTGGCTGGTGGGTTTTGCCTTCATACCTGATAACCGTGTTTGGGGTCAGGAAGGAATTTTCCCCTGGGTCAGATTGGCAGAGACCCTGGGGGGTTTTCACTTTCCTGTGCAGCATGGGACCCAGGTCACTTATAGGTTTAAACCAGTGTAAATGGTGGATTCCCAACCTGAAATCTTTAAATCATGATTTGAGGACATCCATAACTCAGCCAAAGGTTAGGGATCTATTACAGGAGTGGGTGGGTGAGGTTCTGTGGACTGCAATGTGCAGGAGGTCAGACTAGATAATCTTGATGGTCCCTTCTGACCTTTAGGTCTATGAGTCTGTAGTTAGTGAATTGAATTGATTATATCTGGTCACTACACACGTCCTTCAAGATTTTAGAATGAATAGATCTCATCCTCTCACACCTAACTTTTATTGTTTGATTAGATGAGAAAAACAAGCTCTCCTGATTTTTCAACTCCCAATTGCTTTCTTAACATTGAATGAACTGAACTAGTTGAATAAATTGAAATGAAGAATATATTCTCTCTGCACCTGAAAAAGAGGCTACTGCAGTCAAAAGCTGGTTTAGCACTTCATCAGACTCTGGTTCCAGGTGCTTATCCAGTAACTTCTTCCAGTTCAGTGGTTTGACTTTTTAAAAATTAGGCAGCAAATGTGTACTAATTATTTTTTGTATTTAATTTAAATGATTTTAATAGATTATAAAAAGTTTAGGCCTTAACATAGGTTATCACTTTCAAATTTAATTTTAAACAGGTTTATTTTTTAAAAATAAACCCACAGTTAGTTTATGTTAAATAAATTGTGATTTAAATTTAGAAAATTGATTTTGAATTAAAAATATTCAATTTTTATACACCGTGTTGTACAATATGGATGATAATAAGTATTTTCAAGATATATTGCTTATTTATATATGAACTGAATATATAAATATAAAAAATACACTATTGTATAGTGTACAGGTTTCAGAGTGGTAGCTGTGTTAGTCTGTATCAGCAAAAAAAATGAGGAGGACTTGTGGCACCTTAGAGACTAACAAATTTATTTGGGCATAAGCTTTCATGGACTAAAACCCACTTCATCGGATGCATGCAGTGGAAAATACAGTGGGGAGATTTATATACACAGAGAACATGAAAAAATGGATGTTGCCATAGCAACTGTAATGAGATCAATTAATTGAGGTGGACTATTATCAGCAGGAAAAAAAACCCAACCTTTTGTAGTGATAATCAGGATGGTCCATTTCAAACAGTTGATAAGAAGGTGTGAGTAACTGTAGGGGGAAATAAATTAGCATGGGGAAATAGTTTTTGTGTAATGACCCATCCACTCCCAGTCTTTATTCAACCTAATTGAATGATGTCCAGTTTGCAAATTAATTCCAATTCTGCAGTTTCTCGTTGGCGTCTGTTTTTGAAGTTTTTCTGTTGGAGAATTGCGACTTTTAGGTCTGAAATCGAGTGACCAGGGAGGTCGAAGTGTTCTCCGACTGGTTTTGAATGTTATAATTCTTGACGTCTGATTTGTTTCCATATATTAATATATTACTTCCTATTTAATAGTATAGAGTGAAATATACTTCTTTCAGCTTTCTCGGCACATTTTTTCTGACTCTCTCCTTCCATCGTCAGTCCCATTCTCATGCCAATATAATAAAATAAGTTTTTAAAAATAGGAAAATCAATCAATTACATTTGTTAAACAGAACTAACATGATACATACAGTGGAAAAGCAAGTAACCTCATGACCTTCTATTGTGTATATCTGCCTACCATTAACCACTACCTTTGTTGGTTGTCATGCCTCCTTGTGCCATATTTTACTTAACTTAGGGCTTGATTCTGCAACATTTATTCTTGTATTAATTCCAGGGGGACTACTGATGACTGCAGTGCCAATCCCTATCTTCAAGTGGCCTGGGTACAGCATATCTAAAAGATCACCTAAAGCTCCAAAGAGGATTGTGATCAACAACTCTGTTCCTTGCACACAATGGAACTTTCTATCATCAGGGTAAAGCTTATCCATGTGAGAGACAGAGCTTTTTTGGTGGCTAGTCTGAGACTGTGGAAAGAACTCCTACTGGAACTAAGGACCATGGCAAATCTCACCACCTTCTTCTCCAACGGCAACACGCACCGACTTTGCCTTCTTTAACACAAACACATAGCAGCATGTACATTTTAAACAAAGAAAATATTATCAAAACAAAACCCTACATCTCCCTCCCCTCCCTCCAGGGAGAGGAGGAAAGAAAGAACACACCACACATGGCAAACATTAGTCATGTTGTTTAACATTGCACTATTGGAAGGCACTAAGGCCCAGACCCACAAAGTGACTTTGGCACCCAAATTGCAGTTTTAAGCTCCACTGCAATCCACAAAACTCCAGCTCAGTTGCCACCTAATCCTGTAAGCATCTAAATTCACTCTGTGCCAAAGTTTTCAGGGTAAAAGTTCCTCAGCACCTAAATTTCTGCCTCTAGGCATGTGCACGGGTTGCCAAGCTAAGCCTCAGTGTGATCCACAAACTGGGGGAAGAGAGGCAGAGGAGCACCTGTCTTGCCTTTAGAGCCCAAGTCAGTAGGTAGGCTCAGAGGTGGCATACCAGAACAGGTCCCATTCAAAATGTGGCTGGAGGAATAGGTGCCAACCTTGTAACTTTTAGTCCAGTGGTTAAAGCACTCACCTGGAATGTGGGAAACTTGGATTCAATTCCTCCCTCTGGGAACAGGGGTCTTCCACATCCCAGGTGAGTGTTCTAACCACTGGGCTAAAAGTTACAAGGTGGGCATCATCACCGCCTTCTCCAGCCATTTTGTGTGAGAGGCAGGCACCCAACTCATTCTCACAAAAAACAGCTTAGGTGCCTAAGATGCCTGACTCCAGGAGAGGGCTTCCTTGTTGTGGATCCCAAGCAGTGATAGGTGCCTCCCAGCAGCCCAAACTTAGGTGCCTAACTCTTTGAGAAGGAAGGAGATCAAGTCCTCTCATCAGCATCTCCCATTGACTAGCTTAAGCAGTGCTCTCCCTAGTGTGCTAGCTTTTGTGGATTGCATTCTAAGGTGCCTCTCTCTCCCCATGCATTGTATAGAAGCCTAGGCACCTAATTCAGGTTTTGTGGATTGCATTGTTGTTCCAGTGATTTTCTAGGCACTCAAAGTTTTGACATTAGAATGCTTAGAGTCACAATAGCTAAGCCTCTTTACTTAAGAACATAAGAACGGCCATACTGGGTCAGACCAAAGGTACATCAATCCCAGTATCCTGTCTTCCGATAGTGACCAATTCCAGGTTCCCCAGAGGGAATGAACAGAACAAGTAATCATCAAGTGATCCATTCCCATTCCCAGCTTCTGGCAAACAGAGGCTAGGGACAGCATACTTGCCCATGCTGGCTAATAGCCATTGATGGACCTATCCTCCATTAATTTAGTTTGTTCTTTTTTTAACCCTATTATAGTCTTGGCCTTCACAACATCCTCTGGCAAAGAGTTCCACAGGCTGACTGTGCATTGTGTGAAGAAATGTTTCCTTTTGTTTGTTTTAAACCTGCTTCCTATTAATTTCATTTGGTGACCCCTTGTTCTTGTGTTATAAAGAGTAAATAACATTTCCTTATTTACTTTCTCCACACCAGTCATGATTTTATAGGCTTCTATCATATCCCCCTTTAGCCGTCTCTTTTCCAAGCTGAAAAGTCCAAGTCTTATTAATCTCTCCTCATTCGGAAGTCATTCCATATCCCTAATCATTTTTGTTGCCCTTTTCTGAAACTTTTCCAATTCCAATATATCTTTTTTGAGATGGGGAGACCAGATTGGCATTCAGTATTCAAGATGTGGGCGTACCATGGATTTATAGAAGCAATATGATATTTTCTGTCTTATTATCTATCCCTTTCTTAATGATTCCCAATATTCTGTTCACTTTTTTGCCTGCTGCTGCACATTGAGTGGAAGTTTTCAGAGAACTATCCACAATAACTCCAAGATCTCTTTCTTGAGTGGTAACATGGTATAATAACAGAGATAATTTAGACTCATTTGAGAGTCTTGTTACATGCTGCAGAGCTGAAATCACTGATACCTAGGTCTATGTATTAGACCTACGTTGGGACACTGTCTCTATTGTAAGAGACTGCCCGGTGAGCACCAGCAGTGAGGCTCCCCCACTAACAGCTGAAATTACTGAGAGCTGAGAGCTGTGTTAAGTGGTGGGCCCTGAAGACGTTTTGGTGAGTGGCCAGCCGGGTGGCTGGCTGGCAGAGAGGTGCATCTAGCAGGGTGTCTGGTGGAGAGGCATGGCAATGGTCAGCGGGGCGGCAAGCGAGTGTCCAAGCAGCGGAGCATGTAAGGATGGGAGATGGGAAGTGAACTCTGTGGATGAACCTTTGAATTCTGGGGCTGTACTGGCCAAGGACAGCAACTGTGACTGGGGTGCAGAGAAGGGACAGGCACATTAAGGGGACTTTTGAGTTGACTTTTGACTTCTAGAACCTGAGGGGGGAAGGACACTGCCCAGCTTACTTGGGGATGGGTCTTTTGCTCATGGTTCATGTTTATGAACTCTAGTTGCGATGTTTTCCCAAATTAATGCTGAGTTACTTCCCTCCTTAAAAGTTTTTCCCTATTATTAAAAGTTTTTGCTACGCTCAGACTCTGTGCTTGTGGGAGGGGAAGTATTGCCTCTTAGAAGTACCCAAGGGGTGGTGAGTAATCGTCCAAGGTCACTGGGTGGGGGCTCGAGCCGGTTTTGTGTTGTTTTGGTAAAAAGGAACTCCTAGATACTGAACCCAATCCTTGTTGCTGCTGGCTCCACATGGCAGAAGGGTTACATTGAAAACTGACCATTTATTCCTACCCTTTGTTTCCTATCTTTTAACCAGTTACCAGTCCATGAGAGGACCTTCCCTCTGTGGATCTGGGCCTAAGATACTATGGCAACAAGGGTGGTATAAGAACTTGAATAGAAGAGAATTCTTGGGTGGGTAAGCACTGTAGGATAAAGCCCACAGATTGACCTTGGGGGCAGGGACTGAGGGTGAAATTTTGGATCTATTGAAGTCAATGGCAAAACTCCCATTGATTTCAACAGGGCTAGGATTTCACTGTCTCTTTAATTTAGCTTTAAAACACCATGCATGCTGTGATGGGGTAGTGTGCCTGTGATGTTCCCCTCTGGTGTTATCCGGACCGGTGATCTGCTAGGTCACTCCAATCCTTGACTCTGGGAGCCAGACTTACCCTACTCTGCTGTGAGAATCTCCCCCTCCCCACTCCTGGGCTGTTCACACATAGCCTCTGGCATGTAAGCTGCTTCCAGCTATTTGAAACCAAATGACATAGACAATATCTCCAGTCCCAGACAGAACCCTAGAAACCTCTGTCTTGCAGTGACCAGTTATGTCTGCTGGATGCTGCAAGCTTATATGAGTTTGTCAGTTTAACAAAGAAATTGATATGTACCAGGCTTGTTATCCCAAGGGGAGTCTCTGACAGGCTTCAAACCAAACGCACTGCTTCAGGTAGAATAAACAAACAAATTTATTAACTATAAAGATAGATTTTAAGTGATTACAAGTAACAGCATAACAAATCAGATTTAGTCAAATGAAATAAAAGCAAAACACATTCTAAGCTGATCTTAACACTTTCAATGTCCTTACAAACTTAAGTATCAGAGGGGTTGCCATGTTAATCTGGATCTGTAAAAGCAGCAAAGTGTCCTGTGGCACCTTATAGACTAACAGACCTATTGGAGCATAACCTTTTGTGGGTGAATACTCACTTCATTGGATGAATGTCAAACTTACAAACTTAGATGCTTCTCACCACATGCTGGCTGGTTGCTCTTCAACCAGGCTCTCCCCTTTGATCAGCGCTTCCGTCACTTCGTGGTGATGTATGTAGATGTTGGTGGAGGGAGCATGGCAAACGTCTCTCCCTTTTATCATGTTCTTTCTTCCCTCTTGGCTTTGCCCCACCCCCACCCCTGACCGCTTCAGACTCAGGTGAGCATTACTTCATCACAGTCCCATACTGACCAAAGGAAGGAGGACTCACTCGAACAGATTCTTTTGTTGCTTCCTAGGCCAACATCCCTTGTTCCTGTGAGGCTGGACTGGGTTTGTCTCATACCTGCCCTGATGAAATGTGAACAGCCTTTCTGCTCCTGGAGAGTTTTTGCCTGGGCTTATTTTAAGCCATGAGGATACATTTTCAGCCTCATAACCACATACATATAATTATAACCTATAACATTACTGTAACAATTACTAGAACATCACTATAACAACCATGCACAGTGCATTGTGAGCCTTCCAAAGACACTCAACATGACAAACTTTGCATTGGATACCACACAATCATTTTATAAAGATGAAAATGGGGGTGTAGGGTGTTCCCACAAGATACAGAGCATCACAGTGCCCCTTAAGGGTAACAATGACAATTGGTCAGCCAGGCACATGGCATGGTCTTTTAAGGTTCTGGGAGTTATTTTAAGGTATACAAAGACCTAGGAAATAAGAGGTATTAGAAGAAAGGAAGAGGTTCCAGAAGTATGTAGTGTCTGTGAGAAAGTTATTCACTGTTTCTTTAAGGCCCTGGGACCAAGAGCCTTGCAGCATGGGTGAGGTAAGACTCCCCTCTTACCCAACATCAGCAGAAAAGGCTGTTTGCTGAACCTGCCAAGGTGAAGGATTAATGGGGAAAGTGTGCTCAGCTGACAGTGAAGCTAGATTGAAAGAACCCCTGCAAACAGTGCTCTGAAGATGAAGCTTGACTACCCTACTGTATTTATTTTAATTATCATATTCCATTATTATTTACTAATTAAAATGAGGGAATAAAGTACTGTTGAGATGCAGTAGTCTGGATCTCTTCCCCCATATTTGTTCCCATATTTAACTCATTGACATCAATGGAATTTTTTTCCATTTGATATTTGATGTGTGCACTAACTTACTAAACTGAAACCAGACTTCCAGTCAAAGAAGCACCTCCCATATTCCTTACTAAACTTGTTAAGGTTTTTTTAAAAATTCAAAATTTCTATAAAATACTTTCAGGAAAAAATGAATTTTGAGGGAGATAACTTTGCAGCTCTTCTCAATGTGCTCTACTCCTTACTCAGAGAACATACCCAGTGAAATCTACTATTAAAGAATCAGTCACTGACAGCTGTAAAAAATGAATACAAGTTTAAAAATGCTCTAAGCACAGGAAAATTCTGAGAAAGTGGATGTGAATCAATATCCTGAATCCTGCCTTAAGCACTGATGCAAAACAATCTCTGAATATGAGGGGGAAAGATGTTTGGCTGCGTCCATCTGTGATGCACATGAGTACAAAACTCCTCACCCCTTGTTTTGTTCATTAAACTACACTCCCTACCTACATAGCAAAAACAGAACAAGGTTTCTTGGTTATCCATATTATATTGAAACAAACACACAATCTTTTGAATAAAAGGAACAAGTGGTACATGAATAAAAATCTACATCACATCACAGATTCAGGTCAATTCAGGATGATGTCCCTAGCCTCTGTTTGCCAGAAGCTGGGAATGGGCCGCTTGATGATTACCTGCTCTGTTCATTCCCTCTGAAGTACCTGGCATTGGCCACTGTTGGAAGACAGAATATTGGTCTAGATGGACCTTTGGTCTGACCCAGTGTGGCCACTCTTATGTTCTAATGATGCCTTACAGTATGCTGTCCATTCCCCTGTCAATGCAGAATTGCTCATTATGGTGTATTTCCCCCCAGTGCTTAATTCAGTACTTGAATTTTTCATATGTGTTCAGTGATGTGGTTTTCACCACTTCCTTTAGCAAACTATTCAACAGTCTAAGAGAGCTCTGTTTAGGAAGCTTTCTAGATACTAGACCTAAATTTTTCACTGAAATTCCATTGTTCAGAATTGCACATCTTGCATTGTCCTTTCCTCACTGATGTTTAAACCCTCCAAATACCTGCAGACCCATCTTTCTAGCTGAGCTTTTTCTAACGCACCCATCACTGTAGTGGTATCTGAGGCTAAATTGGGGGCAGGCTGTTGGGATCCTCTCTTGCTGGGAGTCTTTTGTTCTTACACCCCACTCTCCCACACTCTCTTCTCCGTCCCCATTCCTTTAATTACTTGCCCATTCCAAAATCTTTCCCTCCCTCTGTTTGACTCACTCTCTTCCTCTCACTCTTCACACATGGCATTTACTGTCCTCACCCCATTCACTTCCCCCAATCCTTCCTTCTCTCTCTATATATACTCTCCCCTGAACCTCTAAAGTAGAGCAATTTTGACAGCAAAGTTGGGGGAGAGAGACAGATCCTCACAAAACAATGAGTTCCTCCACACACACCCTGTGGCCCCCAGCAATATGTCTCCTTTTCCCCACTACCTCACACATAAGGCTCTGAATCCCTTCCTCTACCCAAACCTCCTCCTCCCAAAGTGTCCAGTCCCCCCTCCCTTCTTTCAAACCACTTTTCAGTCCTATGACACCTCTCATCAAAGCTCTTCCAGAGCTTGCCCAGCTTGCTTCCTCAGAAGCTCTCGTGTGTCTATTTCATCCTGTAAGGCCTCCTTGGGCCTATGTTCCCCCACCTCATTTCCAGTCCCTGCCCCCAGCCCTGCACCAGTCCCACCCTGAGCTCTGGTGCCCCTCAGCCCTGCACCAGCCCCACCCTGAGCTCTGGTGCCCCCCATTCCTGCACCAGTCCCACCCTGAGCTCTGGTCCCCCCAAGCCCTGGCCCCATCACACCCTGAGCTATGGTCCCGCCCAGCCCTGTGCTGGTCCCACCCTGAGCTATGATCCCCTTATCCCCCTCCCCATGGTTTCCTACTGCCAGCACAGTGCCAGCTCCCTCAGCTACAATCCTTCTTAGCCCAGACCCATGCCCCACCTTCCTGGTGCTTGTTCCCTCACTCTCTTCCCCCACGTTTGATCCTGTTTCATGGTAGGGGATGGGGCTGGAGCTGCTGGGCAGAAGGCTAGCAGTTTGTCTCCCCTGTGGGCCAGCCCTAGCCAGTTTGGTGAGATTACCCCCTGCTCAGCCCTCGGAACTGGTGCAGAAGGGTAGAGCTGAGCCACCTGCCCAGTTGGGGGAGGTAGGGTAGTCCCTAATGCAGGAGGCTGCATTGCACCTTCCACCTCCCTGCCCAGTTGTCAGTCAACCAGCTGTTCCGTGGAAGAGTGGCAGAGTCCTGAGCACAGCTGGACAGAGCAGCAGCTTCAGATGCCTGCTCTGGCTCTGCTTCCTCCCTTATTCCCCTGCAGGTGGGGCTGAAAATTGGGGTGAGGTGGGGGGAAATGCCTCCCTTAAAATTACACCTAGGATACCCCTACTGCATTCACATTTGCTCCATCTCTTTGTCTGTCTTCTCTTCTCCCCTTCATTCACACATACACTCAATGACCCCTCTGGGGATGTTTTCACTATGGCGTTAACTGTTACTCCAGTGGGGACCCAACCCCTCGCCCCTTTCTACCCCTTCTCCCCCAAACTTCTGCCCTGAGTTTGGTGATGCTTTCAACCCTGGCAGCTGGCTTTCCTGGCTCTGTAGGGTAAAACCAATGGAGGCGTTCACTCAACCACTTTGCAGCAAGAACATCAGCTCAAGCACTTGAATGCTGATTAGTCCTCCACTGCCTTCCCACAAGTCTCCTCCCCCTCCTGTGCCCAGAAGGCTAAGCAAATTCTCCCACAATTCAGTGGGAAAGACTCATAGAGCAGCTCAGTTTACTGCAGCACAAAGAACTATGGGATATGCTTCCAGAAATCATAAAGACACAGACAGGAGAGTGCAGCACCAGTGAGGTTACAGTAACTCCTATTGGGTTTTGTAGTGTGTCTGCTCAGATCTAGCCTTGGCAACGTACTCAGACCCATGTGCCAATTGCCCAAGTTAACTCTTCAGTGAAGATACACCCTAAATCTGTTCCCTCTCAAAACCTAAACCAGGCCTCATTTGACACCCACCTCCACCCTACCCCATCTCCACAAACACCAGACAAGATGCCTTAGACTTTTCCCCTGGTTTGCCCTCCCACTCAGTTGTCTCTTGTCTTTTCTGGTCAGGGTAATACTGCATGTAATTCTGTCTGACCCTGCTGCCTTGGTGTTTGAGTTGTTGCAGATATCTTCTGCTTATCCTTTCCTGTTCTCCTATTGCAGGTGAACATGCTACCATGCTATGCATTATGGACCATTTCAGATGGGGCCTCATTGTACATGGCATAGTGTGCCCTGTGCAAACAAGAGGGAAAACAGCAAAGGACAGACAGATCCAGGGATCAAGTATGCGGCCATCCTGTCTCATCCAGCTCATACTTCCCTGGCCCCACATGTCTCTATTTGTGGGGGCCCTTCATGGAGCCACAGATCCAGGCTTTGTAGGTTCATGGGCACCTTCCCAACCTGGGGTCTGGATACATCTTAATCTACCTCTGTTCACTAATCAGTCCTGCCAGACTCTGAATTATTTTTATTGCTCTTCTCATAATAATTTTCAGACTGTCACTATCTTTTTATGTGGTGTCATAATTAAATACCAAAGGTGCCATTGCAGCAGAGCCATACAATGAGGGTTTGTTACTTCATGATCTGTGATGTGATATCTTCAGTCCAAGATCAAACTGACCTTTTTCTCAAGGCAAACTCATATCTAATTTACTCTCTACTATTATCCCTAAATCTCTGCCAGCATTACTGTTCTTTGGGTTTTTATAACCTATTGACTATCTGGCTTTTAGATAGCTTTTCCACAAATGTAGTTGCTTCTATCGTCCAAGGTGAATCTTATTTTTATTTACCTTTCATATTTCCATCCCTTTCCATTATTTCTCTGTCCTCAATGGTGTTTGGAAGTACTCCTAACTTAGTTTTATTTCAAATTTCATCAACATGGTTTTTACTTCCTCTTTTAGGTCATTAATGCAGATGGTAAATAGGTCCTGATTCAGCAAAGTGTTTGAGCATATGCTTAAGTCTTAAGTGACTTGCTGAATAAGGATGACTAAAGTAAAGCATGTGTTCAAGTGCAGCGTTGATTTGGGGCTTAAGGCCTCTATTCTGCAATTTACCATATGAAGGAGGCACCTTGTGCTTTTACAGAGCGCCTCTGCTGTCAGTGGAGTTCTGTGTAAGTACAGGGGTTCACCTGCACATTGTAAATTGGAAGACTGAGCCTAAAGCACGACTTAACATCAATCCTTTAATTCACCACTCAACATTTCTCCCCATTCAGTACATGGTAGAGTTGCCAGTCCTCGAGGGTTGTCCAAGAGTCTCCAGGAATTAAAGATTAATCTTTAATTAAAGATTATGTCATGTGATGAAACCTCCAGGAATATGGCCAACCAAAGTTGGCAACCCTAGTACATTGCCATTCATCACTTCTCATTGTTTACAATAATTTTCCCATCCATTTTTTATTGCCAAGTTAATCTGAATTAATTTTAAGAGTAATATTTTTGAGAGGCTGCAGTAAATGTTCTGCTAAAATCCAAGGGCCCAGTTGTGCAGTCCATAGTTGTGTTGATGAACACTTATTCATACAAGTAGGCCCATTTACTTTGATGGTGATACTTTAATTCACTAATTTTTAATGCTACAAAAAGGAAATCAAGTTTGCCTGTCAAGATTTGTTCTTCGTAAATCCATGCTGTTTATTTGTAATATTGTCTGGTAAATGCCTGATTCTGCACCCATTGAAGCAGGTGAAAAGACTCCCATTGACTCTCATTGACATTGGATCAGGCTCTAAGGGCTTGATAACACAGTAAAATTGACCAGAATAGCTATTGTGGAATAAACCAATCCACAATAGGTATTCTGGAATAGCTGTCTGTGTGGGCACTGTATTCCAGAATAAAAATCATTTTATTCCAGAATAATTATCGCACTCACAGAGCATACTAATCATTCCAGAATAAAATGCCATTAGTGGTATTTTTCTTTTAATATTTCTTCCATTATATGATTATTTTGACAGATATGGTATAGAAAGTAATCTTACTGGATGACAGTTATGAAGACCGTTCTTTTCTTTTTGTCAATGTTGGTAACACATTTATTTTTTTCTAATTTTCTAGGAGATCCTCAGTTCTCCCTATAATTGTTAATGTTTTGGAGATTTGTTAGCTAATTCCATTATCACCATAGGAGAGGAATGCAATCCAGATGGTTAACTTCTGTATGTTCACATTTTCCCAAACTGCACTTTTGTCTGGAAATAGCTATTCAAATTTTTAAATGAATCCACTTCAACCATGTTCACTTTCTGCACATATTCCAGTGAATATGTTTGCTTGTAGGAATATTTGTGAAACAGCAAATTTTAGGCATATATGAGTGAGTATTCTAGGAAAGCAAAAGTGAGTGTAAATGTGAGTATACACATTGGCGGCCTGATTCTAAGAGTTATGCTCATTCAGTCAGGTAATAGGTCAAATTTTATATTTCTAAGTGTTCACTAAAAACTAACTAGCACAACTGGAATTTTGAGCAGTGAATACTTGCAATAAAGTGCTCACGAACAATACACAACACACAAAGAACTCAGAGTTTTCTTGGCAAATTTTAATAATGAATATATTTCATATAAATGCAAATGTCTCTGATAATCTTGAAAAACCCCAAACAAACAAAAAGGAAAAATTACTTGAATAAATAACTAGATTTAAAAGTTTCCAAGTGTTCTTTTCTTTGATATTAATTATTTTACTAGGTCTTCATTCCTTCCTACATCAATTATCCAGACTTCTTTCCCTTTTCTTATTAAAGACAGATTTTAAAAAGAAGTTCAGTGGCTCAGCCATTTTGAGTCACCATTAACTTAATTCCTCTCCTTATTAATTAATGGCCTAATGTCTCTCCAGAATTTCTTTTTCCTTAGATATGAGTTTAAAAAGCCAGTTTTAACCTCTTTGGCTAGCTTTTAACTTTTCTTTCCACATACCTTTATTATTTTCCTATAATCCTTAACCAAACCTGAATATGCTAGTTTGATTTCCTTCCACGCCCCCTCTTGCCTTACCATTTCAAGTACAGATTTTTTTTAATTAAAAAAAATTAAAAGCCTCAGATCTTTGAACAGTCCCTTATGAAGCCACATTGGCTCTTTCTTGTCCTCTCTGTTTTTCATTTTCAGAAGAACTGTAGCTTTTGCAGCTTAATTATGGCTTCTTATAAGATTCCCCCTGCTTCTTCTCGCTCCGGTAGCTTGTACAGTATTCCTCATCTCTAGTCTGCTGCTTTTTAAAAAAAAATAGAATGTGTACCATATATGGATTTTGTTTTTTAAGACTTGCCTGTTCTTACTTTGAACAATACCTTTTGGTAATATAAATTTACTCTGCTGGCATATACTTGTCGACAGATTTTTTGCTGTCCGTTGGACAGAGATTTTGCTTCTGCTACCAAAGCTGCTTTTATCAGCTTCATTATATTGCTGGATTAAAGACTGTTGTTCAGAAAGGACAAGGAGATATTAATACTTTTATTATTTTCAACACCGATTAATTCTTTATATTCCCGCAAGCATGCTAAAAAGACTGCTCTTGATACAAAGTACTGTAGCCATAGTTTTTACACATTTTACATTAGTGGATCATATTACTCCACTTTTGAAATCAAAGGCCAGATCCACAGCTGATGTAAATCAGTGACATCTATTGATTTCAATGTTGCTACGCTAATTTACACAAGACCAGGATCTGTCTTGAAGTTACTAATGAACTGTGATACTCATCTCAAAGCTGATAATATTGGCACTTCTAAATGCGAATTTCCTGATGGCTTGATTTTTAGTGTGTATATACCCGCACACATGCACACATATACACATTTAGAAATGCTGAGGTCTTGAATTTTTACAACTAACGGCTTGTATTTATGGAATCAAGTTTCCATTTCTGTTCTATTCGGATTAATCTGTTTCAGTTGAAATAAGATGAATTTGTTCAAATAGAAGTGGCAGAAACAACAATCTGAATTGTGTTTGGATTGTAGAGCATCCCATTAATTCTGTGACTGCTGCTCTAACAACTATTTTTGATTATTATTTCGTTCTTATGTTTTCTCCTTTATGCACACATAGCTACTGTTACCTTTTTAGCTCTTTTGTTCTGGAGCCTCTAAAACCCTCCACGCCTGATGGTGGGACTAAGATACTAGGATGTGGGAAACTCCCTTTGAAGATAGGCATTTTAGAAAAGCAGGTTCAGAATATTTCTTTGATCACTGTTCTTGTCTTCTGACTGCTTGCATTCTTGCTGTTTTTTTTACATTAGTTTGAAATGTATTGGGTTAGTTATAATTTTTTTTACTTGATTTGGTCAATTTTAAACTGATGATCTAGTTCCTCAGTTGGTATAAATTGGAATAGCTCCATTGGATTCAATGAAGTTACGCCAGTTTACACCAGTTGATGACCTGGCCTAATGAGTTTAATACCAGATTTCTACATTTTCACTTTTTTAATCTTACTGGCCAAGCTGTTTTAATACCAGCTCTCACTCCTTTCTCCTGGGGAGTTTCGCCCTGCAGTTTTCTGTGAGCTGCCTTTTATGCCGGTAGACTTTGGACATTTATTTGTTCATTCTTGATAGCCAACCTTTAGCAGTGCTGAGATTCATTTCCTCTTGTCGTGACAATTGTTTGGACTGTTTGCCACTTAACGCTTGGATGATTTTTTTTCTCTCTCTCTCTGCTGTCTGTAATTCCTTAGTTGACTTTCAACATTTCGGCAGCTAGTCATTGGCTGAGACACGTACCAACAATTCGCTGGTTTGAGTTATTCTTTGGTGAGATTTTCCGCCTTTTTTCTGCCATTTGTTCTTCTTGCATTTCTCCACTGGTGTCTGGAGTTCTGTCACAGAGAATCAGGGTCATGGGGGCTACCTCATTATTGACTTTCAGTCCTTCACAACTTATATTTTATTTCACTCGGTTTTGGCATCATATGGCAACTGACTATAAAGCCCTATTCAGATTCTGGCTGTAGTCTGTGGCGCTGAAGGGCTCCATTCCCTGGTCTGGATACAAATCTTACCTGTAAAAGAAATACCAGTAGAGAGGTTGAAGTAACACCACAGCTAATGCCTCTAATGTTTTCATTTTACCTTTTATTTCTGGTACAAGAAAGGTAGGAATGAAATGACAGTATGTTTGCCAAGGATTCAGACAGAAGGTACCGATGATTACATGACGTTTAGCAGATGCAGTTTTTAATTTGCACTAATAATAAAATCACAGCAAAAATGTGGAAAAATCAGCCTTTCTATAATCAAAACACCAACATGTTGGCATTTGGTTTAGTTTTAGTTTTTGTAAAACGTTGAAATCCCTCACTCAATTGAAAAATGTGACGGGTGAGTAAATGACACAAATGTTGAAGGGTTGGAGTCTTCTAAGTACCTAAATGATTTAGGAACAAAAGTTGCATTGAAAGACAATTTGTGTTCCTAATTCATTTAGGCACTTTTGAAAATTTCTCCATAAGTGCACAATCCTCATTCCCATACTCACATAGGTAACTTCCCTCACATGAATATTCTCTTTGTATTCAGGATAAAGTTACTTATGTGCATATGTGGTTCAGGACTGGACCCTAAGGCTATTTCTTCTTACTGAAAATATACTAAGATGAGAGATTTTTCTGACAATTAATTTCAAATCATGCAGCAGCAATGTCTGTTTTCACCTATCTGAGAAAAAAACCTTCTACCTATCTATCTAAGTCCTTATGTGGCTCATATCACTGTAGTATTTGAGTACCTTGAAAACATCAAAGAATTTATCCACACAACATCCTTATGAGGTAGGGAAGTACTATTATCTCCATTTCGTGGAGGGGGAAATTAAGGCACAGAAAAGTTAAGTGGCTTGCCTGAGGTCACCCAGGAGGTCTGTGGCAGAGTTGGGAAATGATTAGATGTCTCCTGAGTCCCAGACCAATGCTAGCTTTTGATGATTATTTTTAAATTCTGTTGCTCTAGTGCCTGCTTCCATCTGCAGGAGAACAAGCCTTACCGTGTCCTAGCATGATTGGTTTTCAATGCCACCAACTGAGCAGACTACCAAAAAAGCACACATCCACCGAGGCAGAAGGGGTGGCCTGGGAGTTACAAAGAGTCTGAGGGTGAGGATAAATTCCTAGAGGTTGCTTTTGGAGAATCAAAGTTATCACCAGAGAAATTAGAGGTAGAAAAGAATACTGGACCTATTAGATCATCCATCTCCCTGCAAGTGCAGAATTGTCCCTTACACTAAATGACGCAGTCTATGGAAGTACAAAAATAGCAGAAGCAGCACCTTACAGGGTTTCTGTCAGAACAGAGCGCAGATCAGAAAAGCAATTGTAAGGGTGGAACAGGTGGTTTAGAGCCCCTAAAGTTGCAAACATCACTGCTGAGGGAGCAAGTTCAGAATCACTTCATGTGAGTGAGTGGGGGTGGTTAGGGTGGTTACCATGGAGACTGGTGTGGGATGGCTGCAGGCCTGCCAAGGATTCCCAAGGTGCAGTAACCAACAGCCACAATCCAGCAAGAAGAAGAAGCTGAAGGAAGAAGTAACAGCCTGTCCACTAAAGAAGTCACAGCTCCAGCTCCAATGACTGAGAAAAGAAGAATGACAAAGTCTATGCTGTGGGCTGTAGTTCAGAAGATCACAAAGGTGACTTGTCTTCAAATGTTGGACATATCTGAGGACAAATGACATGGGGAGCTAGCTCAATATTGCCAATACTTGTGACAAAAGGGGAATGGTAGCATCAAAGGATTCAAAGGAAGGGGGAAATGGACAGCAAGAGTCGAGGTGCTGTACAAAGAGGTCCCTGCCCTGAAGAGCTTACAATTTAAGTGTAAAACAAGAGGCATGTGCGTAAAACAGACAGAGGGAGTGCAACATAACAATGGGACAAAGCTGGTCAGCATGATAAGCCGAAGTCACAGCACACCAGCTGTATATCAGTGGGGTTTTTGTAGGCATCATGGAAGAGGAGAGTTCTAAACTAGAATTTGAAGAGAACAATGAGATGGCCTTGCTGATATTTATGGGATGCTGCTCCATGCATGAGCTCCAGAATAACCATATTGTGATACACTCTTCCCCTTGGGTTTTTAGGGGTGGTTACACATGGAATGCAAAGTAGGTGTCAGTGCATCCTGCCCCACAGCTGGGAGTATCCACAGCAGAAGTCTTAATTCAAGCATCTGGGACTGGAGGTGGACAGATCACACAAGATATTAGAGCTCCAGTGCTGAGGGAAGGGGCAGCATGTAGTCTGAATGGTGGAGATAATCCAGCAATGAACAGTATGGGCGTGTCTCACCATTGGAGAAAAGCTGAAGCAGATGTGAAGTTGTCAGTAGTCTGGAAAGTGAGGCAATGAACAAGTGGGTGTTGAATATATATAGATATGATGACCCCACTGTAGTTCCACTTGCTGGAATTGACCAGAAAGGAGGGAAATGTGGACTTCTATGATGATTTTCTTGATACACCACAGAATGATAACAGACCACAGAATGATAATGAAGAGCACAAGACTGATAAAGACAGGATGCTTTGTTCAGAAAAGTGGTGGTGGTGAAACTGGGTAGCTGTATGTCTGCAAATCTTATTTGTGCAAAAGGGCTGTGTGAAAAATATTCCATTAGGTGCAAAGCAAAATTCCCGCATAAAGATCTCAATGGCAGATGGGGTGAGATGGTTGCTGGCTAAGGTATGATACGGAGTATCAGCTGTGCACAGTAGCTGGCTCTAGCTTGTCCTGTTAATATTTTTGGCTAGCCCAGAAAGTCTGGCCTTTTGTCTTGGAAATGGATCACTCCAAGATCCACAGATATCCGTGCTTTTGGTACCTCCATACTGGACTTCCAACAGGAATCTTCAGCTGGTGTAGAATATGTCTGCCTGTCTTTTATAGGATGGGCTAACATGAACACAACCCCTGTGCTGTGTTCTGCTTCTCAATTCACTTCTAGTTTCAGTTCACAATGCCGGTTATTTATTGATAAAGCCCTGGATTCTCTGAGATTTGGCAATCTCAAAAACTGACTCTCTCCTCCTACCCCATTGCAGAAGTCACAGCCAACTGGCATGCTCTTGCTGTTGTCCCTAGTGGTGAGCTTCCTGAAGTTGATGGCATGGTACCCTCACTGGAGAAGTCCTGCACTGGCAATCATTCTTTGATGCCATGTAGAATCCAATTTGGGTAACTTTTAGGATAGTGCAAAAGAGGAATTAATTCACTCTAGGCCAAATTCCCAGGGGCTGTAACTGATTTACTCTGTTGCTTTCAATGACGCTACACCAATTTACACAAGCGGAGCATCCTGCCCTCAGTTTTACTTAATATATTCCAACAGACAGGGCTATTTATCTTGTCCATGAGTGTAGGAGTTGGAGATAGCTGGGTTTGAGTGGTGACAATAGACAGCAATGGTTGCTTGTAGTAAGTTTTGTAGCATGCACCTAAATATCAGAGAGAGGTGCAATATAAATGAATAATTAAAAGCATTTCCTGTGGCAAGAAAGTGAATACTCAGAGCTGTGGTGACAATGGATGGCTCTACTTGACCTGCAATGCACACACCCAACACACTGTAGATACTATGCAGATTGTTGGTTCCCTGGTAGCCATCAACTCAAAAGACACAGGACAGTTGCTGTGTTGGGTGTACACTGAGAGGTGATGTTTTCATCCTCTCTTTAGTCTACAATTAAATATGAATGTTCACACCATAGCAAGTGACTGTATGCACATGTGTCACAGAAGACCTATTGTCCAAAGGGACAGTCTATAGCAGCGTTAGAAAGTAGGGTGGGGCATAATTCAAGAGCTGGAGTGCTGGAAGGAAATGTTCTGTCCCAGTAGTGGCTCTATCATTAAATTTTAGATAGTGCTGTATGGATTATACCACAACCTACGAGGTACATTTTATCATTATAGACTTTCCTGAGACAACATGTAGTTGTGCTGTTCCTACAGTAAGTAGGGAACAAATTGTGATGGAGAGTCTCAAGTCCTTTCCTGCTCCCCCTGTGCACTGGGCAGGAAGCAAGTTGCTTCAGCCCTTTTCGTGGCATAGTTTCCCGCTGCGCTCTTGGACAGCATCTCGGGGAAATTAGCTGCAAAGCCAGGTCTTCTCCAACCCTAATGCTTGCAGTGGGAAGCAGCCACTGCTGTTCCCTTCACCCTTCTTGGCTGGAATCTTAATGTGATCAGGGGTGAATAAAGGAGGCGTTACTTCCCTGTGTTTCTGAGTAAGGGGTGTGATGATCTAGCCCTAAGGGAGTTAGGAATGATACTTAAAAAAATGTAACACAGAAAATGTCCTATTGAGGAGTACTTTAGAGTACAGTCCTAGTGTCTGACACAAAGTTAACTAAGGTGTGAGCTCCATGAAAGTAGCTCACAAATAATAGGTATTAAAAGGAGGGTTTAATTATTGGAAGCACTGCTTGTATGTCAGCTGTGAAGCTCCCAGTAACTTTAGTGGGAGTCAAACTTCTAAAAGCTCTACTCCCAGCTTCAAAAATCTACTCCCAAATTCTAAAGCATAATGCACCAGACCCTTGCCTATGACAGAGGAACACGCCCTAGGTTAGGAGGGGAGGGAATGCACAAGCCCACAAACAAAGGAGGCATAATCCCTCATCCTTGGGCTACTGTATACAGGGACAGTCTCCCAGTGGAAATTGTACTACTGAGAGCTACTCTAATTGATGTTGGCTGCTAAGTGCTTGAGGGGCCCAAAACCCACAACCAGGGATCAGTGTAGTGCAAGAGTCTCAGCCTTGTCCAGTTTCCTCCAGCCATGTTTTCCTGTGGCAGCATCAGGCTAGGAGGTGGCAAGAACCACAGCATCACTGACAGTATCAGAAAAATGACTTACTAGTAACTAGAGAGACAAGGTGGGTGAGGAAGTATCTTTTACTGGACCAGCTTCTGTTGGTGAGAGAGACAAACTTTCAAGCTTCTTTAACTCTGTGGAAGCTCAAAAACTTGTCTCTCCGACTCTCACCAATAGAAGTTGGTCCAATAAAAGATATTACCTCACCCACTTTGCCTCTCTAATATCATGGGACTGACATGGCTACAACAGCACTGCATGCATTACCAGTAAATTGGTTTGGGTAGATTGCTCACCTCTGGAAAAGGAATGCACCATCTGTGCTGAGACTTGACATTCTGGAGAGCAGCGACCTTTGGGGCCAC
The DNA here is from genome assembly GCF_009764565.3 of Dermochelys coriacea. Lineage (NCBI taxonomy): Eukaryota > Metazoa > Chordata > Testudines > Dermochelyidae > Dermochelys > Dermochelys coriacea. The sequence goes on along the minus strand of NC_050069.1, from coordinate 253,261,789 downwards.
ACAATCTTCTTCATACAATGGAATATTTGATGTTAGGTTTTAAAAGGCTCCAACTTCATCTCACTTATGTATTAGAATTCAGTAGAGTCTCCAAAGCGGTGAGGAAGCATGGGTCTGAACTGACAATCTACTTAATTATTGTCCATATAGATCCCCATCTCCATGAGATTAATTAGCAGTAACAACCTCAAAAGGACTGAGCATTGTCAATGAAACACAGATTGCAAAACTGCTCTCCTAGAGTGGGCCCCAGGTTCCATTGCTAAGGTGAGTGTAATGTTAAACTCCAGCCTTACACATGTCTGCAAGAAAGACATGCCTCAGATATGCTTTGGACTTAGTAAAAGTGATCTAAGGTACTGTGATACCTGTAAGATTATGAACTGGATTATATGCAAAGTCTGATTTACATATAAAATCTCTCAGAAGTCTCTGTCCATCTTTCTCCACACTTGAACTTCCCTCTGGGCTTATATCCAAATGTCACAAGCTCTGGGAAACTTAAATTAATTGTATCTTGGTGCTAGTTAAGACCTATTTTAACATCTAGCATGCAACCTAGCTTCTCCTGGTAGTGTACGATATAGGGCAAAATAGAGGGAGATTTATGGATTGAGTCAGATGGAAGTTAGAAATCAGCTTAGTCAGGAATTTGGGGTGTGGACATAATGCTGACTTGTTCTTGTCAAAACACTGTATAGGGAGGAGTCAGTCATAAAGGCTTGGATCTCACAAATTCTCTTGACTGATGCTATATCTGTTGAAAATGGTAGGTAGTATCAGGCACTCTTCCTTAAGATGATTTAAAATGGTGATTCCATCTGTTCCCATAAATACCACATTGAAGTCCCAAGAAGCTACTGACTCATGGGAATATATGAATTAGTCCTTTCAAGAACCTCCTACTTAAGATGTGCAAAGGATGGTATGTTAACATAACTGTCAAATGCACCTTGTCTGAAGCCAACAATAATCAGGTGTAATAACAAATCTCCCACAGGTTCAGGAGAATGTTGAAGTCAATGGAGCACTCTCACTATTAAGACACTCATATCAGAAACCTTTTCCTCTTTGAGACATAAAACTTTCTTGTGAAAGGTTTCAGATTTTCCAAAAGGATCTGTGGAACTTCCTAGGAACAAGCAAAGTTGGAAACATGCCATGAACCATACAGTGAGGCTGACAGATTTCAGATCTGGATGAAGTAATTGGTCTTCATATCTGTTATATGAGATCCAGAAGAGTTGGAGGTTCTGATGCCAAGGTTGGGAGACTTGAGAACCAAAACTGACTAGCCCAAGTAAAATATCACAGGAACTCTGTCCTGTCTGATTATACTAAGGTTGAGGTGTAGCAAAGGCATGGGAGGCCTTGTCTACACTAAAGGGGAAAGTCGATCTAAGCTACGCAATTTGAGTTACATGAATAGTGTAACTCAAATTGATGTCGCTTAGATCTACTTACCCCGGGGTCCATGCTACATGACATTGACAGGAGATGGTCTCCCATCAACTCCCCTTACCCTTCTCGATCCAGTGGAGTATAGGAGTCAACAGGAGAGTGCTCTGTGGTCAATTTAGAGAGTCTTCACTAGACCCGCTAAATAAACTGCTAATGCAGTTTATCGCCGCAGTGTTGATCCTCCGGTGGGTGTAAACAAGTCCAGAGAAAAGGGACATAAGAATTCTTGCCTCCAATCCAGAAGGATGATGTCCATCAAGAAACTAGGATCGCTGAAGCTCTAGAGCAGAACTGAAAGTACTTTATGTACTCCTTCATGGAAAAGAGATCTAGTTAAGTTATTCTCCAACTCTGAAAGAAAGACATGGCCAGTGTCCAAGAGAGATGACTCATGCTGTGCACTGTAGTTCTAGCTCAGTTTATCAGCCAAGCTGCTGTCCTTGCCAGGAAATGCCAGAGGTATGATTTGATGCTGGATGCACCTTTCTGTAAGTTGGACAGCTTCCTGGTACAGAGACAAGCTTGCTCTTGAAGACTATTGGAAGATATTGCACATAACCTGGGAGTGGTCTGTAAAGAACTGTACTGACTTGTTACCAATTTGAGGTAGGGAAACCCTGAAAGCCTGATGACTGCCTTCATCTGGTGAACCCATTTTTCAGGAAATTTGAATTGTGAGATGGTTTAAGAGGGCTCCCAGTGTCATCTGAAGCATGTCACATTCACCTCCAATGGCAGAGAAGGACTGAGTCCTTCCAAACAGAAAGACTCAAATCACCTGGGGCATGGTTTAAGGAAACTGCCTGTGGCCTTGCTGAGGCTGATGTGCTTTTCCTGCAAAGTTCTCATTCTGAATCTGGCAAATGATGATATGCAGGTGGAGGAAGCAACGAGATTCAGAAGTCTCAGGAAGACTTGTTTAGCATTTGGACACTCAGTTACAGAGTATACTGGAAATTGGTCTCTTGTTAGTAATCAGTTGCAGATCTTGGGCCCAATTCTCCTCTTACAGTGGTATAAATCAAGAGTAAATCCACTGAAGTCAATAGTGTTCCACTGGTATGAAACTGGTGTCAGAAAGAGGAGAATCAGGTTTCTAATATCTAGAAGAGACATTACGAGTAAGGCTGCAAGTTTGTCATGGAGGTCATGGAAGTAACGGATTCTGGACTTCTGCAGCGGCCATGTGGCTGGCCCAGGGGCCACCTGAGCAACTTGGGCAGCCCCTGGGCCAGCCACACCAGCCATTGATTGGGCAGTCTTGGGCCACTGTGTCCCTATCCCCCAGCAGCAGCAGGAGTTTGGGTGCGTGTGGGAGGGGGCTCAGGCTGGGGGTTGGGGCATTAGAGGGAGTGAGGGCTCCATGCAGCACTTACCTTAAGGGTGCTCCCTGGAAGCAGGGACATGTGCATCCCTCAGCTCCTAGCTCTGCGTGCTGCCTCTGCCCACAGGCACTGCCCCCGCAGCTCCCATTGGCTGTGGCTCCCAGGCAATGGGAGCTGCAAACCCTCGGGGCAGCGCGTGGAGCTAGGAGCTGAGGGAGAGACATGTTGCTGCTTCCAGGGAGCCACAAGGAGCCAGGTAGGAAGCATGCCAGCCCCGCGAACCCCCCTACCCCCAGCACCAGTGGGGGTCCCAGACCACGCGTCGCCACCCGCCCCTCCCATCATGGGCACTTAGAGCTCTTGGACCAGAAGGTGACTAATATCCCAAAGTGTTCAGCGGGGTAACTTTTGGAGCTCCACTGACCCGCACAGAGAGGGAGCAGAAGGAGGAGGTCAGCTCATACAAACACATACTGTAGAGTGGGGTCATGCAGATTGCATCCTTGGAACCCAGCCACTTAGTGCCAAGACTGTGAAACCAGAGTCACTAGTTCTGGAGGAATCAAGGCACATGAAACTGAGACCTGACCCATCTGTAGGTCTCTAAGGTCTGAGAACAGTCTCAGCAGTGAGGATTCTTTGGAGCTGTTTCTCTTTCATGAGAACAGGAAGAATGCTCTGATCTATGGCACTTCTCTTCATGCACCATAGCCTCTGACTCCTGAAAGCACATAGGGTCAGTAGCTAACTGGGATGCATACCACTTCTCTCTCAGGCCTTGTCTACACTACTCAGTTTTGTTGACAAAACTCAGATTTCATCAACAGAGCAATGGAGATGTACACACTGCAATGCTTCTTTTGCTGACAAAATGCTCCTGCTTTGCTGACAAAATAAAATCACCTTCATGAGAGGCATAGAGCTTTTTGCAGCAAAGTTATATTGACAAAGTGTTAGTGTAGACACCATGCTTGGTTAGGTTGGTGTAAATGGCCTCCAGAAGGTGTCCCACAATGCCCATCCTGACCGCTCTGGTCAGCAGTTCGAATTCCGTTGCCCTGGACCCAGGTACAAAGGTATCCACTCTTCCCCCATTAAAGGCCTGGGAATTTTTGAAATTCCACTTTCTGTTTGCTTGGTGTGGAGAGTGCCCATCGCATCTTCCCAGCTCACTCTGGCGGTATCACACAGCAAATGCTCTCCTGCTTGGAGCACACCTGAGTTGTTGGATCTGCTGGCACTGTGGGGAGAGGAGGCTGTACAGTCCCAGCTCTACTCCAGCTGTAGGAACTTTGATACCTATGGTCAGATTTCTCATGGCTTTTCGGAAAAGGGTTACAAATGAGACACACATTGGTGCCATGTGACGATAAAGGAGCTGAGGCAGGCATACCAGAAGGCAAGGGAGGCAAACTGTCGCTCTGGTGCTGTGCCAAAGAGCTGCTGCTTCTATAAGGAGCTGGATGCCATCCTTGGAGGTGACCCCACCTCCACCACCAAGAGTCCATGGATACTTCAGCAGGGCTGGAGGCAGCAGTCAGTGGACTCAATCCTGAGGATGAAGTCCTTGATGAGGAGGTTGAGTTTGAGGACAATGTGAAGCACATGGCAGTGTCATCCAGTGGCATGGCAAGTCAGGACCTCTTTTCCACTCCAAAGGGGTCTAGCCAGTCCCATGAGTCTGTCTCTGGCATGCATGATGCAGGAGAGGAGAGCCCTGGTAAGTAGTCTTTTTGAGTTGATGCTAGTTGGTTATATGAGGTAGATCTGTCATTTGCTCTGTATATTCTAGAAGTGGGTGAAGGGATAGAAATGTACAAGACTAGCTGTATTTGCATGTGCTCCATGATCCCTTGTGCATCTAAGCAGTGTGGCAGAACAGTGTGTTAATGCACACCGAGATTTCACAGAAATCCTCTTGAGAGATCTCTAGGAAACTTTCCTGGAGGTATTCGCCAATCCTCTGATGAAGGTTTCTTGGCAGAGCTGATTTGTTCCTTCCCCCATTTTAGAAAACTTTCCCACACCAATCAGCAATCACTTATGCAGGGATCAAAGCAGCAGATAGGCAAGCAGCATGGGGCTGGGTCTGAAGCCACATGCATGCAGGAGATGCACCCTTACATCCTTGCTTACCCTCAGGAATGAGATATCAACATCAATGACGCCCCACCTGTGGAAAATGGTGGCAAAATTTACAATATTCTGCCTCGTCGCCTGCAGTGATCCTTTTAAAAAACCACCTAGACCCTTTGCCCCATCTTGAGTGCCCACCCACACTTCCCACCCCGAACTCACCAGGATGTTCACCAAGATGTGTGCTTGTCAAGGAACAGTGAAAAAGTTATTCATATGTAAAAAGAGGTATATTTTACTATAATGATTCAATGCTATGCCTGCACTTACAATCATGCTTCTGCATATTGTTTATTGTCTTTCTGAAGATGTGGCCTTTAGGGGAACCCCCTACACATTGGCAGAGTGCTTCCACCAGATAAGGAAGTGACCAGGTAAGAGTCATGTTCTGAGACATGCTTCAATCCTCAGAGGCTGAAAAAATGAGAACACAGGGAGTGGAGAGAGACCCTAAAGGAAAAATTTAAAATAGAAAGGCAGGACAGAAAGGAGAATGAGGAGGGCATTGTAAGCAGCCAGGAGTGGATGATAAAAGTGATGGAGGAGTAAACAAAGATATTGAAGTCCCTAATCACGCTCTAGGCAGAAAACATGTATGCTTGTCCCCCACCCCTGCAGTTGATACAGAACTGCTTTCCATGCCCTCACCAAACTCCTCCCCCACATTCCTTGCAACTTCCTGGAATGTCTCAATACCCCATTCACTCCACCCTTTGGACAGCTTCCAAAATGATAGCTAGCCTTACCTGCAATTATGAGAGCCTACACTGACCTGCCCTCTTCCCATCAAGCCTTTTGTGTGTGTTGTTAATTGGTATCTAATAAAAACAAACTCTCTGAAAAATAACTAATCTTTATTTGTCTCCTACACATAGTGGTTGCTGCTGCTGGTAATATGTAATGACAATCTGATCGTTTGCTGACTAGAAATCCCATTCTGAAATCATTACAATTTTCATGCAAGGTGGCAAGTTATCAAAGCATGGCAGAGTGTTGTATGGAAAGACAAATTACTAGCGTTCATTGTCAAAATGTTGCCTTAAAGTCTCCCTGATTTGAATAGCTCCCCGTTGTGCCCCTACAGATACTGCATAGTATCTACAGTGTGTTGGGTGTGTGCATTGCAGGTCAAGTAGAGCCATCCATTGTCACCACAGCTCTGAGTATTCACTTTCTTGCCACAGGAAATGCTTTTAATTATTCATTTATATTGCATCTCTTTCTGATATTTAGGTGCATGCTAATAGCTCTAGTATCTGACTGCTCAAATTCAGTAGCCAGGTGATCCACCTTCACACTCTACCCCAGGGGTAACTTTTCACCCCTAGCCTTACAAGTACTATGGAGCGCACAGCAGGTTGCTATGACCACAGGAATATTTTCCTCATTTAGGTCTAACCTGCCATAAAGGCAGCACCAGTGTGCTTTTAATCTACCAAAGGCACATTCATCAGTCATTCTGCACCTGCTCAGCCTATTGTTGAAGTGCTCCTTGCTGCTATCCAGGTTTCCCATGTAAGGCTTCATGAGCCAGGGGAGTAAGGCGTACACTAGGTCTCCCAGGATCCCTATGGGAATTTCAACAACCCCCACTGGAATCTTCTGGTCTTGAAAGAAAATCCCTGCTTGGAACTTTCTGTACAGGCCAGTATTCTTGAAGATGTGTGCTTCATGCACCTTCTTGGGCTGCCCAGTGTTAATGTCAGTGAAATGCCCATGATGACCCAGAAGCACCTGCAGTGCCATAGAGAAGTAGCCCTTTCTATTGAGGCTATCTATCACAAGATGGACTGGGGCCAAAATTGGACTATGCGTGCCATCTATCATCCCTCTGCAGATAGGGAATCCCATTGCCACAAAGCCATCCACTATTTCACGCACATTGCCAAGAGTCAGTCCTTCGCAGCAGGATGTGATTAATGGCTGCATGCTTGCGTTACTGCAGCCCCAACAGTCAACTTCCCGACTCCAAGCTGATTTGCAACTGACCAGTAGCAGTATGGAGTCGCCAGCTTCCACACAGCGATGGCCACACACTTCTCCACTGAGAAGGCAGCTCTCATTTTGGTCTCCTTGCACCACAGTGCTGGGGCGAGCTCTGCACACAGTTCCAGGAAGGTGGCTTTCCACATCTGAAAATTCTGCAGCCAGTGCTCATCATCCCAGACCTGTATAATGATGCAATCTCACCACTCAGTGCTTGTTTTCCAAGCCCAAAAGTGAAGGTTTCTCACGTTCAGCTGCTCTGTGAATGTCAGAAGTAATCTGGTGTTGTTTCTTTCCAGCAGGACAGGCACCTCTGATTCCCATTCAGTTTGGAAGCTCATGATATGCTGCAGGATTGTCTGCAACGTGTTCATAACAGCCGCCACCAGAACAGTAGAGAGCAGGACAGGAGCCATCCTTTTGGACAGAGATGGTGGGTGCACAGAAAACAGGGGCCATTAAAAAATGCTGTGAAACACAGTCGGAAGCCCTTGGAATGCTGGGACAGAGAAAACTGCATCGCGGGACATTGAGCTTGAGCACTGCCATTCACTCTGCCTTCCCACCACTCCTAGCTGCAGAAGGTGGCAAGTAGCACAGCAGGATAGCTACCCACAGTGCACTGCTCTTACTGTCGATGCTAGAGCACCAACTGTGGACGCGGACTGCCGACAGAAGGAACATTATGTGAACATGCAATGTAATTATACCGGTTTTTGATTGTTGGCTTACCTTTCGTGTAATGTAGACAAGGCCGCACTATCACTTGGATCTGTGCTGGATGTAAGTCACGTCTTCATCTCCTCTGAGTCTGTTTAACAGCCTCTTCACTGAGGTAGCTGTTGGTGCAGAAACTCTTGAGAAAACTGCTTTAAAGTGGGAGCAGGCTCAGCAACTGTGCCTGAGAACCTCCTCTGTCAGGAAAAGCTGCAGCTTTCTCATACCTTGCAGTTGAGGTGCAAAGTCTACACAGGCCTTCAGTGTATGTCCCTCTTCTGAAAACAAAAGGCAGCAGACGTGCTGATCGGTGTCAGGTTTTGCAGCATAGACACAGTTTGCAGCCTGAGCACTTAAGAGCCCGCCACAGGGCAACAGAAACAAAACTATGGGAAAGACAATGTGAACCAAACAGTTTGGATAAAATATTAGGAATTGGACAAAGCATGTAGTTGTGCAATGCCACTAACTGTCACACAGAGTCACACAGTTAGTGATGGATGGAGTGGCCTCCAGGTAACGTGCGCCCGTCCTATCAAGGACTCTGAAAGAGGAGGACTGAAGCCTTGAATTTGGTGTAGCATTGTGCAGGGAACAAGTAAAGGAAGAGTTTCACTGGGTTAATGTACTTCTGACTGCCTATACTGCTGAGCAGATGGGTGCTGTGTTCTGGTCAAACCTAGGTACATAATCAAACCTGGAGGCCATGAAGGTGTGCATCATCCCAGCTTAGTCATTTTAAACAATGTGGTGCAGTGGGTAGGCACTAGACTAGGAGTCAGGAGACATGGGTTATATTCTCATTTCTTCCACTGAATCATGGTATGACACTGCCTTTGTGTGCCTTGGCTTCTCCATTTTTGTAAAGTGCTTTGATAGCCTCATGAAAAAGCATAATATAAATGCTATGGATTATATAAAGATGACCTGGGGCCACAAGCCTCCAAAACTCTTGAATTTCTCCAGTGGCCTACACTGGGCTTACAAATCCAGGCCTGAAAAAAAGGATCAATTCCCATCTCCAGAACTATATGGACTCTTTATTGTTCTCCCACCTCTGACATTTTTATCTGGGTTCCACTGTTGAGCTGCTGAGGGGGGCGTTACCACAGTTCATACTTAGTAAGCGGCCAGATGCCAGACCCACTGATTCGGGATATATGTAAACAAGATTGTGAGGGAGAAGTGTCAGGCTGCTGCTTTCTGGCATTTGTAGAGAAATGGGGCAGGGCACTGTGGGGAGCAGGGATTTGATGGACTAGAATTAAAGCCATGGGACTGGACAGAGGACAATCGTTAGACTGACAAAGTCTACCAACTGAGGCAGCTCAGTTTTATATTCTGAAAATTTGGTGATGGGGGAATTAGGAGTGCATACTTGAGTGTATTCATTTTCAAAGCTTAATATGAAGCATGACCTTATCTCCCCCTACCTTCAGCAATCTAGGTGCAAAGCACCTGGGGGCTCACAGAGGGCTTTCTGGTGCTCTCTTTGCATGCATCAGTTTAAACATAAAATCTGCTCATACTCTGTTTCCTTTGTTAGACGATGTTTTGTCTGAGCCTAACAGGATAACTGTGGTGTTGTTCCTCAGGGATCCATGTGGACTGAGCCAAATGGAGGACAGTGCTGCTCAAGGGCACTACAACACTGGGAGAAAAACCACATCCTACATGCCAAGGACAAACCTGCACACAGAAAACAATTCTAAGTGGGCATTGAAAGCAGCCCTCCTGTTGCTTGCCAAGAGTGGGGCTGTATCTGTACCTCTCCTATCAGTTCTCGTAGCCATTTGAATGCGTCAGACAAAACCTTCAAATATGCTAGGAGCAGTCATACATTTCATGGATTGCGAATGATACTGGCTCTTGTTTATCTTCCAGAGGAGCCTAGAACCCTGTCTTGATGGTGGTGTGTTCCCCGCTGATAAACATGTTAGCTTAAACACAGTTGAAATACCCCATTAAAATGCAAGTAAACATGTTTGGAGCCATGTCTTTTCATAGAGGGAGAGCCTAGGCTATAACACAGCCAGCTAACACAGTTTCAGATGTGTTACCATAACACACTTTAAAAGCCCCACTAAGATGCAGGACACTGTCTGACCATCGAGACATACCCTAGGGTGGTAAAGCAAGATAAAACACTAGCCCTTGAGTTCTTGGGTAGCAGTGAACATGCACTTGGTAGCTGCTCTTGATCTTAAGGGTATGTTTGTCTAAAAGACAAAGCCATATAATTCATGTGCTCTGTTTAGGACAGGAAGGATGGTTGTGTGTAGGGTTGCCAACTTTCGAATTGCACAAAACCGAACACCCTTGTCCCCCTCCCCCCCGCCCTGCCCCTTCCCCGAGGCCCTGCCTCTGCCCTGCCCCTTCTCTGAGTCCTCACTCACTCCAGCCCCTCTCCCTCAGTTGCTCGCTCTCTCCCACCCTCACTCAGTTTCACTGGGCTGGGCAGGGGGTTGGAGTGCAGGAGGGCTCTGGGCTGGGGCTGAGGAGTTTGGGGTGCAGGAGGGGACTCTGGTCCGGGGCCAATGGGTTTGGAGTGCGGGAGTGGGCTCAGGGCTGGGGCAGGGGATTGGGATACAGGATGGGGTGTTGGTGCAGGCTCCAGGAGGGAGTTTGAGTGCAGGAGGGGGCTCAGGGCTGGGGTAGGGGTTTTGGGTGTGGGAGGAGGTTTGGGGTGCTGGATCCGGGAGGGAGTTTGGGTGTAGGAGGGGATTCCGACCTGGGACAGGGCGTTGGGGTGCAGGTAGGGAGTGCGGCATCTGGGAGGGAGTTAGGGTATGGGAGGGGGTTCTGACCTGGGGCAGGGAGTTGGGTTGTGGGAGGGGGGTCAGGCTGTAGGGGTCCAGCCAGGCAGCGCTTACCTGAGGTCGCTCCTGGTCAGTGGCACAGTGGGACTAAGACAGGCTCCCTTCCTGCCCTGCCTCTGCGCTGCTCCCAGAAGTGGCTGGCATGTCCGGCCCCAAGGCGGAGGCATGGCCAGGTGTCTCTGCATGGTGCATGCTGCCTGTGCCCACAGGCGCTGGCCCCACAGCTCCCTTTAGCTGCTGTTCCCAGCCAATGGGAACTGCAGAGCTGGCACTGGGGGCAGGGGCAGCACAGGGAGCTTCCCTGATCGTCCTAGTGCCTAGGGGCCGCAGGGACATGCCGGGAGCTGTGTGGAGCCAGGGCAGGGAGACAGCCTGCCTTAGCCCCGCTGCGCTGCCTACCAGACTTTTAGTGGCCTGGTCAGCGGTGCTGACCGGAGCTGCAGGATCCCTTTTCGACCAGGCATTCTGGTCGAAAACCGGACACCTGGCAACCCTAGCTGTGTGGTTAAGGTTCAAGACTAAGGCCTGGTTTGTATCTAAACCTAGCTACATTGCTTAGGGGTGTGAAAAGATGTAATTAAGCCGCAGCATGGACACCACTAGGTCGACGCACACATTTTCCTGTCGATACAGCTGCCACCTCAGGAGGGAGTGGATTAAATACAGCAATGGAAAAACCTCTTCCTTTGCTGTAGCTGTAGTGCAGACAAGTCCTACAACTCAGAAGTCCTGGGTTCAATTCCTGGCTTTGCTTGTGACTTCATGGAATTCACTTAATCTCTCTGAGTTCTCTAGCTATGAAAATAATAATACTCCCACCTTTTCATTGTCTATTGAGATTGTAAGCTTTTCGGGACTGGGATCATCTCTTACCCAAGCACAAGGAGGTCCTGATTCTGGTTATAACCTATAGTCGCTACTGTAATACAATTAATAATGATGACAAGAGCATATATAATGCACATTAGACGTGATATTTTGTGAGAAACTTTACATAGTGCTTCTCCTTTATTTTACATGGCTCTAGCCAGCTCATTTTTATGAATCTCAAATTCACACTGAAAACTATTTGCCTCTATTAAATAGTAAGTTGCTGTAATTGGGTGTTGACTACTAAACAGTTGACACTGTTTTAGATTTATTTGGCCCTGACTACAGATCTGAGCAGTGGCATCTCTTTGCTGCTTCAGTGCTTATGTGACATCAAAACTGGCTGGAGTTCAATTCCAATAGAACAGAGGTTCTCATTAGCAGAAAATGCAATTGATCAACTCCCTCTCTCACACAAAAAAAGAAGAAAAAAGCCAAATATATACACTAGTATTTAGCCCTTGCCTGGTACTGAGTCATTCTGAACTCTCACCTTTCCTTCATATCACATTTAATATGAGAGTGAAGAATTTTTACCACTTGAGAAACATATTGAAATATTTTCTTTCTTCCTTCATTAATGCCCGTGTCACCTCCAGGGTTGTTATAATTCTTTATTGGCTGTTCTTCCAGAATGTGGGCTAAGAAAACTTCAGTTGGTTTAGAATGCTGCTGCAAGATTAGCTAGCAATATAAAATGTCATGAACATGCTGGATATATATCCCATCTGCTCCTCTGCCACTAAGTCAGCTTCTCATAAAGTTTGAAACTGATATTAATATTTAACTTTTAACTCACAAGATCCTTCATGGTCTCAGCTCTGCTTAATTAGCTGACATTTAGCTCCCTGTATTCCACAGCACACACCTAAGATTCCTTAGGTACCCGTTTATTAACATTCCCCAAAGCAGACTGGGACAGGCAGTTACCAGCCTCTTTATCAATTGCTCCTGAAGGCTATGGAATTCATTGCTGAGTGCCATTAGACAAGACAATTCTGTAAATATGTTTAAAGGCACGAAGGCGTCCTTGTTTTCAAAAGCTTTTCAATCAGTTTAAATGAGCTTTGTGAATTGTTATTTTAAACAGAAAGCTTTCTTGAGATGCTCCTCAAGAAAGTCACTGTATTAACCTAGGTTATATTATGCACAATTCTACTGTTAACCAACATTTTTACAGCAATATATGATCCTACAACCCTGCTCAGGCACTTAGGTTCGTGAAAGCCATTAAGTGTAGAAACTCTATCTTGCATTTATTTTCTAACCCCCTTGCTCTCTTCTTACTGAAAGCCCCCCTGCATCTTTTGTATGATCTCATGATGTCCTGGATTAGACACTTTAGGGTGTATATTATTTTTTAAATTGACACTTTGCTCACAATAGAAGAACATAGCAAGATAATTTGATCATTTTTCATCTCATGCCCGTTTCTAACCTCTTGGGAAAAGATTGTCTCCTATTCCACCCCCTCCACCCCAGGTGAAAACTACAATTCTGAACAGCGCCCACCTTACCTGGCTCAGTGATGTAATTCAAGTAATCTTACTTGATGTATTTCTGGATTTACCTTCAACAGCAGCATATAAATGTAGGAGCAGTTATTAGAGACTAACATAGCTTAAGCTATCTAGCAACTGAATAATCTTAATACTAATTATCTACTTAGCTACCATAACAAAATATGCTGCATATGAATGTGTATAATATAATTGCAGAGCATTTCATACAGCTCACTATGTAAGAGCCATTAATAGTATTTAATTAAATTTAGATTTGGATGCCCTAATTTGTGATAAACTTAATGTGCATTAGGAATACCATACAAGTTAATATTTGGCTCAGAATATTTTGACATAATTACACCTTATGTCAATAAAATACCAAAATACTGCAGACTAATAAGCATTTTCTAAAACTGTATTTTGATGAAGCTATCATATGTGTAAACAAATGTCAGACCACAGAGAAAAATATGAATAGAAAATATGACTAGTTATTGAACAACCTTGTTTTTAGGGCTTATCTTAGTAAATAACATATTGATCTTTCCCATTTGGGACCTTGGTTCAATTCCACTTGCCATTCCTAAGTGAAATGAATGTAGTGTTTTCAGCTCATTCCTAGCAAATAGTAATCCACATTAAAACTAAAATCTATCACAGCAAATTTGTTCTTTGCCTGGTAGACTTGGCATGGAGAATGAAATAAACCATTAAAAATAAATGTATAATTTTAATGATGTCACCATCACTTTAACAAAAACTTGGGGCCCAGAACCCCAGTTGGGTCAAATGGACATAGATCCATTTGAAGTCAGTAGAACTACCCTCAATTAATTACACTAGCTGAGAAACTGACCCTGGATTCTTCCAAACAATCTCTGTTTTTGTTGAACTAATAGGACAGATTCTTCATGCAGTTAAACTTGTATAACCCTATGACTTCATGATTGTAGGATGGTATAAATAAGGATGGGATAAGGTTTAAAAAAGAAATGTATCCTGATTCCATTTCCCCTGAGTTTTGAGTGAATATTCATGTATTAGAAAAGTAAGAACCTATCAGAGCTGTAAACCAAACTTTCTATTTATAACGTGGATTACTTTTTATTAGCTAATTATTAACTAAGCAGCAATACTTCAATCAGATATCATGGTGAGCAATGTGATATAAATACCTCGATAGATGGGATCCCAAGTATACCCAGGATGTCTTTTACATAATCTGTTAATTTATAAAAGGTAAAATGCATGCAGTGTTTTATTGGCACAACATTTCTCACTGAACAATAATTGAGATGCTTTAGAGAGAGCCTCAAAGATGAAGTACATTTCTCAGTATATAGTAATTGCAGTAGCAAAACAGTACTAACATGAGATGAAAATTCACACAAAAGTCTTTTTCAAGATGGTCACAGTAGATATTAGGTGTGATCCACTACTGTGTTACTCCATTTTTACAGTAGAGCAACTGGACTGAGTTCAGTGGAGTTATGCTGGCGTAAAACTGGAGCAATGTGGTGATGACTCTGGCTTACATTTTATAACCAAGAGTATCGACATGAAAGGCTCCCAATACTGTTTTCACTGTGAAATATAAAAACAGAGTGAAAATGTGCAGAAAGAGTCTTTAAAAGATAACAATTGATACCGAAGGGCCATATACCGGTACTACCTTCTATATTCAGCAGAAATCACACTGACCTCAGTGGTTGTATGCAAGGATTGAAGACGGCATATGGCCGTTGATGAATAGTAAAACACCCCAGACGGATAGTCAGAGTTTCATTCATATCCTGTAAGTATACAGCACTATCACAAAAGATTCTCAGCGCTTAGCCAAGAAAGAATAAAGTAGCATCAACATTTTAAAGGGAGCATGAAAAAAAAGTCTGAAAATATTTATTACAAGCAATGCCTACGATTAATGTAACAGAAAGATTTGAGGAAAATATTTCCTCTATTCCTCTACTCCACCCCCCAATTTGTTTACTTTATTAAAAAAAATAGTGCTGTCTAATACCCAATCAGTTGGTTTGTTTCTCCTGTATAATTAGTTTCCTTTGTTTTTTGTATGGGTCTTTCACACAGTAATGGAGAGAGAAATAAATTCTTATTTATTTATTTAAGAGAGAGGAAACTGTAATTGTTAAATCCCACAAACTGGCAGGGCAGCTAAGAGGAACTATTTGAAACTACTTCTGCCTTTTTTTCTAAATAGATGAGATTCCACATGGACTGTGTGTCTCTTTATTATAACATATTAATACATTTCTTTTTAAAAATACACTCAGAACCAAATTCTGCCCTTACCATCCCCTCAAAAAAATCAATAGGATTGCATGAAGTGTAAACAAGGGAGGAATTTGATCCTTTCAATTAAATTTTATACTCAAATATGGATAGGCGGCCTTTTCCCACTGTATGAGTCTAAATTAAACCAGCTGGAAACCTAACTGTTTATGGTTCATATTCAGAGCGTTTGCTAAGTAAATCAGTTTTATATCAATACTGAAGTCCTCAACTTGGTAAAAGTTGATCAAATTTACCCTTTTGTTGAATAATGTAATAGAAATGTAGTTTAAAGCTGAATGTAACTTTTTTGCTCTTGATGTAATGTTAATATATGCATGCAATCTTATAGTTCAAGTATATTATTGAAAAATGAGAAATGTTCTTTAACTATGGCAAATGTTTCCCTTTTACATAGTACTATTGCTTTGTTGTATTCAAACTGTAACTCTTGCTAATTTGTTCTATAACACTGAACTGCCAATAGGAGATGGCAGAAAATATTCCACATTTAAAAAAAAAAAAGTAGAACACTTTTAGAGAACATTAAATCATATAACATATCCTTGCGCAATAACTGTATGGGGCCAGATCCTCAGCTGGTGTAAATCAGCATAGCTCTATGGCTGCAGTGGAGCTATGCCAATTTACACCATTTGAGGATTTGTGCCTGGCTTTATAAATACTCCATTTTGTAAATTTAAATGTTTGTAAATATGCCTAAAAGAAACTTTCTTTTAGTCAGTATGCATGATTTGTTTGCATGATATTGTATGCCGGTTTATATATCTTAGATGGTAGTCAAATTGCAACTATAGTAACATCAATTTTTAAGAACTCTTTTTAGGTTAAACCAATCTCTTGTTCCTCTGAATATTCTACTGAACCTTCATAATGTTTTGGATGAGCTATCCTGGTAAACTCAAAAATACAACTAAGTTGTTCAGTCTTTCAAAATAATATTTTCACAGGATATTTGAGACCTAACCAAATACTCTCATACTGCATCCTATGGGGAATATTCCACAGACTAAACTCCAATTTACAACTATCGGTGTTCTGCGTGTGGAATGACTGCAGAATGTGTTCATGTATTTTTAATAATCAAAGACAAATAACTTTAAGCAGAATTTTTCAGAAAGTGAACAAAGATTTTGATACATAGATTATTAATATAGCCCATAGCTACTGTACTAGATAATGTTATTATAAAATATTGAGAAATATAAAGAAATACTTTGTGTTAGTTAATAAATACCTTGCACTAAAAACAAATGACTAGATGCCTTTTACCTGTGTGGGGTACTTCAATGTTTCTCCTTTTGAAAAACTTGTTTAAAATCTGAATGCCATTACAGTAATTATTAGTATTAAATAAGATCACTTTTTAGTATCTTTTGATTGCAGCCTTTCTGAACACTTACAGCATGCATCAGTAGTGCTTTGCCACCAGATTAAATATTTCAATGTTTGTTCAACTTTTCATTGTACATAAAGTTTTGAAACTTAGGGTTGGAAATTTTAAGGGAACAGCTTGTTTTAAAGAAATCATGTGTGTTTCATTAATTTATATAATTTATAAGGGAAAGGATAAATATTTGGAAAGATTCTCACTTTCATCCATAGAGAGAATATAAAGCTAACAGATACTCAAAGCTATTTTGTAGCAAAATTTGTTCATGTATATTTGGAAGTACATTGGAATCAACCATTTGTTAAAACAAAGGACAAATGCACAAGTACAGTAATAGGTGTTAATTTGTATTAGATATTTGTTTCAGTTAAACAAGAGCCATAATTTCTCACATTCAAATACTACATTTTTTTTACCATTAGACATTGGCTTTGTCAAAATTAACACACCTGGCATGAATATCTTGAGAAGTCAATTGTTTTACCTATAGAAACGGTCAATAGTTAATTACATGTTAAACCTAAGATCTTGCCAAAATCATGCAAACTTCAGTTTAAATATTTAATATGAAAACAAAAAAATTAAACAAACAGGAACTGATGCACATCTAAAAATATAAATGTAAAAAACAAAAAGATATTACAGGAGCAAAAAAGGCAGAGAATCACTGTTTGATTACACAGGAAGATTTTTTTGTGGTTGTCATCTTACTTCACTCTGTAAAATTCATAGTTTAGTAGATGCTATAGCTCAGTGTGAGTAGCAGATTCTTTACAAAGACCTGAGGGGAAAAAAAGTTACATATCATTACTAATGTTTTAAACAATTACATTTTGTTAAAACCACATAACTTTTGAATAAATAATAATAAACCAGTGACAAGTGGGTGTCTGAAGCATAATATTGAGGCTTTGATACCAAGCCTGTATTTTTCCTGGATACCGATGATACACCCCTCTTTAACACAGAGCAACAAGGCCTTTTTAAAAATACTGTAAAATTACCATTTGTTGCCCCTGGTTTTCAGATATGTTAAGTCAAAGTATTTTAGTGGCCAACACTTCTGTTACATGGTATGAATCAGATCTATGCAAACACATATGGTGTGGCATCTTTGCAAAATGTTTTAAATGCTATGAAATAATCTGTGTGTTCATTTTAATTCAACCGTTATCCCATTATGAGCCATGCAATACAGATTTCTTAATTATCACATACAAAAACATAGAGGCATATTTTACTGAAATACATATTTAAACACTTCAAACTCAGGAAACGCCCAAGGTTTCCACAGTGACCTTAATGTAAACACATTGCACACACGGGTTTCAATCCGTTCTTCAGACATTTCCACGCACTTGCTGAAGTTGACTGGAGTTATGTGTGGATCTCTGAGGGTAGAACTGGACATATTATGTCCTAAAGTTATATTTAGCAACATTAGTAGTGGTAGAAAATACTCACTATTATGCAATGTGAAGAGTTCGGGTTAATATGAAATTTAATTTGTGTATTGCCTGACTTCTGAGTGTTTAATTGTAACCTTAAGGTCTACATTAAAATATGGTTTGGGGTTTTACTATTGAATTAATTTTTTTTAAAAAGTAAAAGGAGATTATGGCCCCAATTCCATAATGAGACTTGCCACCATGTACCCTGCTATCCCTGTAAAGTCTTACTGAAGTCTGTGCTAACAGATTCCATTGCAGGAAAGGAGTCTAAAACACAAGTCTTTATATTGACTGTGAATTTCCCATTCCATTTCAATTTTGCATGGTCAAAACAAAACAAAACAAAAAAAACAGTGAAACTATGGAACTCCACAGTGAAATATCAACAAAATACTACATCTATATAACAAATGAAAGTGCTTTATTTCATAACCCAGTAAACGGTATCATAATACTTAACCTAGTGGAAATTTAATATGCCACACATACACAAAACAGGTATTTTCTTTGCTTATAACTTATATTTTTTAACTTTGGCAAACTGTCCTGGAGATTAGTTCTCAGTGAGAACTAGCAACCTAGAAAGTATCAACTTGCAAAACACAACTGTTTGAGTAATACAATTGCAGAAAAAGTCTTCTTACAGTAGAAAAGGGTTTCCCCCCATCCTTGCATAACTCAAAAATGGGTGAATAGTATCTGCTCAAAATTTCATAATTAGTAAATGAATAATTAAAAATCACCTTTGGGATGAGACCAAGAATGGAAAACTTCAGCCAAAAAGAATAATTTTGCAGAGTTATGAGCACGTAATAAAAGGATTGTAATAGAAGTCTCACTGTTACGTTAATTAAAGCTTTCACTGCTAGTGCTTGTATTGTTTTCCACTGATAAAACAACTGACACTAGACTATACATTAATATAATCCACTGTTGGCTGGTTTCCTACTTCTCATTGGTCTAAATGCACTTTATCATAATTCAATACAAAATTTGAATTAGAAACCACTGATATGTCAGTGTTCCACAATTATCATGGGGTGGGGGGATGAAAACTTTTGGATAACACTTTTTAATTCAGGATACATCAGTCTGATTTTATTTATCAAATACGTTATCATTTTATTGGTCAAACTGGAAATTTGACCTTCCTGTTTGTAGCTTGAAAAAAAAAGGTAATATGTTTGAGAACTAACGCCTAGCCTCCTGGGCATGTGAAAAATTGCAGAACATCTAAAGGCATGTCTCAGCACTTTTGATTGCTCGTCTATGGAATGGGTAGTATAGAGATTTTTTGTTTGATCAAAGAATATATGTGACAGAAAACTGATCTATGGTTACAAATATCAAACAGTTTGATCTTTCTAAAACACTTCACTGAAGTTTTTCCATTCTTTAATCAAACAAGAAACACCAGTGTATTATGAACATGTATATAACATCTAGAATAGAGATGCGACTAAAAAAAAGAAGTACTAAACATGTCTTGTGGGTAGTTTCTTCTCAGTGTGCACATGACTCCCATTAGCATCATGTTTATGCATGGAGAGGATATTGTGCCCTTTAATATTTTACCTTAGCATGGGATATATTTGATTATACTGATAATAGGACGTTTGTTATAGGTTACCAGCATAAGTCACATTCACATCCTTTGCTTTCAACAAATTAACATTATGGAGATTAAACCGACTACTTTGATTTTCATTAAAGATGAAATGCATAGCAGCAAAATCAATTATTTGCCCATAGCAAAACTTTATATAAAGTTGTGTCCATTTTGGTCACTATGGTAAGATAACTTTTGCACCCACAAAGTTTAAAATGCTATCTTGAATGCAAACATACAACTACGGATGCAATGCGCAAAAAGTTGACAGTAAGAAAATAAGTCTATAATATTGCTTTAATTTAACGTATTAATGAAGTATACCATTGTAATATAGACAAAATATTACAAAAGTCAAGTTTAGTTCTTATCAGCTGTACTCTTTGTAAGTTGCATATAAGTGTTTTATACTTGGCACACATCTTCACACAATGCTTTTCAGAGAATTGCAATTTCCATTCTCTGGGGAGTTTGATGCCAAATTCCATGGAAACAGACAGACATTTTCCCACCACTCAGGTATCATACTTTTCTTTAACCAGCTGTAGCCGCAAGATTATTTGTGGCATCTTGCTTTCACTAAACTTCACTGGTGTTTAATAAATGTCTTTTTATCCCTTTTCATGGCTTATTATATTAATTTTAAAAATTGTGCATAGTGGGTTTTTTTTTTAAAAAGTCTTCTTATGAGTAATCTATTATCTTTTTCCTTTAACATAATGACTTTTTTTTCTTGTAAAATCAGATCATACAAAGGATGGAAGATTAATTTATTTCCCTCTGCATTTCTTCACAGTGTTAGAGAGATTTTCTTTTTAGTGTGACTATGGTTTTTGCAGCTTCTTGAATTTGCAGTGGCAACTATTTGCATTGTTTTGTTTATTAAATAACACCTTATTTGTCTGTGCTAATTGCTGATAAGAGGAAAGAGTATTAAACTTTTTCCCCTTCTGTAAAGAATTTTTGATTTTGCCTCAGTCACGCAAGTTCCAAGCCCTGCTCTCCCTACTCATGTAAACAGTCACCTACTTTAATGGGGATGCTCATGTGAGTAAGACTAAAATGTAACAATGAGAATCTTCTCCACTGTAAATTAGGGAATTGTTTTATCAAAGTTATAATGTTGAATGAATATGCGCAGAAAATATGGTCATACAGCTGAGTTTAAGCCCAACAAAAGGATTATAAAAAAATTAGGACATCTTGTTAATGAAGAAAGATATTTCAATAGCTTGCTCTTTAGCATAAATAATTTCTGTGTAACTGGGCCTATTATCTAAGGTGTACAAAACAGCAAGTTATTTTACACCAAGTTTACAGGCAATTGTAACAACAGCCAGCAAGGTGAAGAAAGCTACCCAACTTATTAATTTACGAAAAGCATATTCATGATTGTTTTTCTGCACTGTGCTTTCTATGTCTTTATTTTACCTCTGAATTGCCTTTTTATTTAACAAGCAGAACAGCAAAAACAATACTGTGCATTTTGAAGGAGCTGTGGTGTTTTGAGAATTATTTATGCTAATCTCTTCATCTACTGATTATTAAGACCAAATATAGCTCTATAACTACAGCATACCTTTTTTTTAAAAAAAATTGAAACATTACTGGAAAGTTCTATTTTTTAAATGATTTATCTGCATAGCTGATAAAAAGAACTTTAAACTTTATAATAATGGATTTTTCCAGACCTCTAGATTGAACTTTTTCAGTATATGTTAAAATACACACTAATATGAACAAATTCTATATACTTATTTCCTTTAACTTCTATCGAATCAACTTTAGCACTTTTATTGTATGTGCTACATATTAAAGACTTTGAACCTTAAAACACATACCAATATTACTAACATTGATTCTGAGATCAATATTTCAATGCATATTCTATCACTTTTCACTATAAAAAGCACATCCCAAAAGGATGGTCCCGCCACGTTTATAATTTTATGATACTAAGTGCAGTCAATGATGTGATTCTTGGTTTTAAAAATGATTGCATAAAATAAAATCCTATTGAAAACATGACTAACAAATAGCATAATGTATGAATTTTCATAATAAATAAACTAAATGTCATTTATCAAGGCATTTTTTCCTAGTTTCAAAGTTCTAAGAGGCATTACATTTTTGAGAGGAATATATGTGACATAGGAATGCCAATGTATTTAAATGTATTTTTTCTAACAAACATCGATAGCATGCCAGCAGTTTTAAAGTTTTAAACAGAACTCCTCACTGATCTCAATGAAGAGTTCTGTTCACAAATTGATAGCTGCATGTTAATTCTAGCTTGTAACATGAACTATGAGCAATAAACAACTAAACTTTAAAAAAGGTCTCCCTACCCCCCAGACCTCTGTTTTATTGCAAGAGGTTATTTTCATTCCTTTCTTTGGGGTGGCAAAACAAATACACAGAGTAAAAATGTGATGGCCGTGTAACACTAGGAGAAAAACACACTTCATTAGATGTGGAATGCTGAAATTATGCTACATTAAAATGTGCAAAAAAATTAAAAACAGATGTTAAAATCTTTCTTTTAAAAGAACCATTTTTAAGATAGTTATGTAGTGCTGTTGTTTATGCAGCTAACACTTCTCCTCCAAAGTGGTTTGTTGTACCCAAGCAGTACACTAGGTTTCAGGGTGGGGGGAGGGAGAAAAAATGCTGTAGAGAGAGCACATGTTACATCAGACACAGTACCTGATTTTTCACTGCACAGCTTGTCAACTAGATAGTCTGCCTCCTGGACGATAAGTGAGAAAATTTCATCTTCATACTCTTCTATAATACTTTCACACTGTAAGAATACAACAGGACCATATATATCATATATACATGCACATACACACACAGACAGTACCACTCCAGCAAAGAAATAAACAAGATTGCTAAACCAGAACTGTAAAGTAATACAGTGGAAAGGGGAACCTTATTTTGGTTTGCACTTCCTATTTCTACAAACAAAGGATTGACTGTTAATTTTCAGAAAAATTACAATGCAAAATATTCCTTAAGATTTAACTATATGCTTTGTCTTGTCTTTTTAAAAATACACTAAGTAGGAGACTTACAGATCACATTTTACTTGCTTTTGAAAGAATGCCTTTCAATGTCAGTCACTATATTTATAGAACACTCACTCTAAAGTTAAATTAAATAATAATCCATTTCATGTTATTACACTAGTATTCACAACATGCAGATAAATAAAGCTCTTTGATCAAACTAATGCATCTTTGATTTCACTATAGATAACAAAATTGACAGTAATCTACCAAGTGGTCTCTTTTCAATGTTGTAAACATTTTAACATCAGTAATTTGACTTCACTTATAGAAGATGGATTTCTAATGTTTTGAACAGGGTTCAACACTACTGCTGAGGCAGAGTCTTGGTGGAGTGTGTCTAAAGAGACGTTTTGTTCTGAAGAGCTGTATTATCTACAGTTATCTTTTGGCAATCCTGAGCACATATTACGAAGGACATAAAGTACTTTCCCAAAAGCCCAGACTATGGTTTAATCATTAAACAAGGGTAGAAGCCCCATGAAATGGATTGCAATTAAAAAAAATACACTAAGGAAAACTCTGATTTAAATAAAGAAGTCATAACTCCACTACCAAAAAAAAAACCTCTTGTATTTCTCGAAAAATTAGCTCTAGAATGTGCAATTGCAAGAATACAATTTTTAAGCTGTTCTAAGTCAACATTTCACAGCACTCAACATCTTTGAAACTCAGCCATTACCTTTACTTCTCAGTGAAAATGCAAGTCACTAAATGTGCACGCTGACTTAATTTCATGGATTTAATAGTCTCACAACATTGCTTTTGTGGTAAACTGAGTACATGTGGAATCATATCCAGCATATCACTGCCCTATACACTCTTTTCTATATTGTGTGTTTCCTGACACTAGAAAGATACTTAATGAATAAATGAAACAAAATTATATAATGAAACTGGCACCTAAACATTTGTTTAGCTCAACCTAAGCCAGCATTCTTGAATTAGCTCACAGAAATTTGTCTCCATTCAACAAGGCCTAAAGAAAAGATGACAGCCCTCCTCCTTCTTTAATCCAACTATAAATATTAAAATTACAGTAGTATTCATTTGGATTTTTACCCAACACCATAACTCCCTATTTCCTGCACAGAAATTAACAAAGATACTTCTTTAGTAACACTGATTTGTATTTAATCACTTACAAAAATTCCCCAAGTAAAACATAATTTGAATTGTTCCAGTTTGGGAAATTTGTAACATGTAAACTGAGAACGCACAGTATAATCCATGAGTAATTCTTGCAACTAAAATGCCATCTGTTTCTAAATAACATTATAAACCACATTATTATTTTAAAACACTTAACGCGATACTGTGACAAGCAAAAACAGAACATATTAGAATATGTTATTATTAAAACAATTTACTATAGGCATGAATTTAGTACTTGAAGCTATATTTATCATACAGTAAAGAGTATACACTAGTAATACTTTAACATACAATGTTACCAATTTGTTATGTTAGCTTACCGCAAATTTCAGAGATTTGTAAGCATCAGAATAAAAATAGAATTTTTTAAAATCTGAAGAGATTTTCTCATCTTTCCTAGGAGCAAATCTCTTGAATGTCCTTTTTTGGCTTTGAGGATCCACTTGCAGTTGGTAATCATTCATTCTATCGCATATATTTTCCAATACTTCCGTTAAGTAGGTCTCTGACTTTGCTAAAGGAACCTGTTGGGGGAGGAAAATGGAATTTTCTTTTCTTATTATACATATTACCAAAAATAACTTTAAGAGATTGTACCTCTATAGATAGATGTGTCATAGACAGAGAAAAAAATCAGTGCATATCTCTTAATCTGCATAACTGTTGACCCATATTATATTACATACATAATTAACAATGTCAGCTAAAGCTAAGGTGACACTGAAAAATAAAACATTTACTCTTGCATAAAACCCTTTTACACTGAGCCAATTCTAGAATGCAGTTATCAGATTTTAATTTGTAAACATATTGTCATTCAAAAAAGCCATATACCACGCAGCAAATAAATAGAGACCATAGACTACAGTTGATATTTTATCGACATAACCATGAAAGATTTCTTAAGTACTTTGTTTCTTTAGTTGAAGCAGAGCTCTAGAAAGTCTTTTGCTTTTACTTGGTCTGCTTTAGGTGCTGTTCAACTCAGATGCAGTCAACTCAGATGCAGCTGTTTAATACCTCCCAGGGGTTTTATGAAGAAAACAATAGCTTACAAAATTTAACTTCTCCCAGGTTCTACTATTTCAGCTTTATTTTCAAACAGCTGGTCCATGTCTTTGTCCATTCCCTTGCCTTCAGAATTAAGCAAGAATTCAGCAGAAACATTTAGACACTACCTACATACTTAGTGAGAGTCTCAACAGCTAGTGCTCCCAGGGTCAAAGAGCACTCCTCGCCCTTGGTAACGGGGACAAAAAACTTCTCTCCCGTCTAGACAGGTCAAGGTGCAAGATGCTCCTATCTCTGTTGCTTCTTCCGGAAGGGGGCGTGAACTGAAGCCAAGTGCACAGTAAACAACAGTGCTGCATCCTTGGACCTTTAGAAGATTTTTCTCTCCACCCTCTGCTGATCAAAGTAGGAAGTTTTCATGACAACCATAGTCAAAGGGGCTGAATCACAAATGAACTCGATTTCTGCAATGTTGATATATCCAGTCTCTATTGTCTCTTTTCAGACACAGTATGAACCCTTCCGGTCTCAATGATTACATTACAGAAGCACTTTCACATGTGTGCTTCATTTACACAAAGGGTTTCCTTGCTTCACCACCATCTGGCCACAGATCAGATAAATAGAGGCAGGAGAATTAAAATTAAAGCCTAAAGGTTTTTCTTCTTCTTAAACTAGGTCCTATTATGAAATCCTCCCTCCCACAACCTTATTCTGGATGTGGAATCTACTTTTTATGAAACCTGGAAAAAGCAAAAAGGCCACGAGGCAAATACTATATTTTTTTTTAAAAAGTCAGTTTTTAGTTTAAAATAATCTACATTTATAGAGATGTGTATCCTATTTAACAGTAAGGTTGGGTTTAGTTGCATTTTGCCATGAAAACTATTTTATTAATTTCAATATTAACATTTAAAAAGCAAATGTATATCATAAAGCAAGGAAAGCGAATGGCAGCACAACATGGTTCCAGAAAGACTATTTGAATTATAGATTCCAATCTCAAGTGGTTTTTTCCCACCCATTAGAAGTTGAGGATAACAAACAACATGGCACATGGATGTGACTGACTGCCTCTTCCAAATAGTTAATATGCAAAAAAGAAAAACAACAGCATCTGAATTTGCAAATAAAATAGAACTTCTACAAATCCTCTTGCCAAAGACAAAGATTTGACATAATAGACCAAATTCTCTCCCAGTGTAACTTCCACTAAGGTCAATGAGGTTATACCAAAGATGTATCTGACCCAATGTGCTTTTAGTAGCAATAAACTATTCTATAGTGCACAGACATACACCTCTAAACCTACTTGCACGACAATAAATCAAACCAGCTCACTAGCAGGGGGATTTTTAATGGATATACTAACTATATTTATTTGCAGATAAAAAGAGATCTACCATATTTTCCTAATACAAGCAAGACTGTATTTTAAGTTCTGAAAAAGAGATCTATTTATAGGCCAACTGTTATTCAAGAATTCACTCACATACTACACTCTTCCCCATCTCCTTACCCGTCAATAACTCCTGATCCAATCACAAAAGTTAACAGTGGTTGAGCAAGAGTATACATCATGAGGGCAAGTACTGTATATGAGCATAGAGAATGAGACTATTACTATATGCTGAAAACAAACCACCTATGCATTAGGAAATGCTTTTGAAACATACTGAACAAAAATCAAACTTCACAATGCATGTAACAGCAGCTACAGATAAAATTCCCTAGATACTTTGTTTACAGGGGTTAACACTTATGGAAGGAATTTTGCAACCTGTTTATTCTTATATTTATACATCATTTTTTGCTCTCATTTCCCCCACCTATTATATTTATATATATTTAATTATATATATTATATTATAATGCTCTCAGAAGCCAACATATGAACTGCATATTCTTAACTTCTCTTTGTATTTCAGTATGTTGTCTTATTATATTTAGGAAAATCATTTTAGGAATAGCATATTCGTGAAGTAGATTAATAAAATCATAATTACAAGAACTCTGCTTTAAAATGGTTACCTTTGATTTTTTCTTGTCAAGTTAATAAAAAATTATACTTAACATGTGACCTCTGGATAACTTTATTTTTTCACATAACTATTAGTTTGTCTGGAATCATACTCTCAGTCCCTGTAAACTATATTGAATGGGGTGTGCATATATATGGTAAACCCTTACACAGGATATATGTATGTATCTGTTCATTTCTGGTGTCTACTTATTAGCTTTTGGATGGTGAGCTTTTATTAAAAGCAAGTACAACTTGAATTTAAAAGAATATAAAAGATTTTGTTGAAATATACTCAGAGTTATACCTGACCCCCAAAAGTTGAGTGCTCTTTTAAAAAGTGTTTTAATAATAAGAGCAATAAGTATTTGGACAAGTGGCAGAAAACTAAAGCCTTTCTTCCTATACTGTGAAGATTTTGAATAGTGCTTGTCAATAAAGCAACTCCTATTGTAATTGTACCGGAGACATGGGCCTCCTTCCCGAAAAAGCTGTCTCAGAGATACTAACCTCATTAAAATATGAATGAAAAGACAGCCATCATTGTAATGGGACAAAGCCATTTTACCCTGCACCAAACTTTATCTGCTATTTTTTTGTAAAAATATAAATATGATACCCAGCAAATTAGTCATTACATTTGATGTGCATATTGATGATAGAATGCATGAATTATTTTAATTTTTCAAATAAATCACAGCCTTTGATCATTCTAAATGTTTGATTTTTTGTTAATCATTTCATAATCTGTTGATTCTTCATATTATTTAAAGAATAAAAGATACCCTGTAATTTTTTTTTTAAAAGTTCACTGAAATTTTTGCTGTTTATTTTTGTTTCCCAGAATATTTCAGCCAATTTCAAAAGACAGCTAGAGAATTAATTACAGACTCCTATGGCAATACCTTAATAACAGTCAGTTACAGGATATTCATATGCCAGTTCATTACTATGTCTCTGTTAATCTCATCGTAAATTTCTTGCTTGATAGATACCACAACCAGCCACAACAAGAATACAATTGCATTCGGTTGTGTGATAAGAGATATGAAAATGTAACTGCAGTATATAATAAAACTGCAGTTTCAATAAAACTGTACGTACTTGGTTATATTTTTAAAAAAATAGAGAGAGAGAGAGCCAGAACTGATCATATGCAAAGCTTTATATTTTATTGGAAATTGTTTCAAATAATTTTTAAACACGTATTTTAAAATGTTTCATGTAGTTTAATCACTATCTTTTCATCCACAAAGTGTTCAAATAATTTTTGATATTAGTTAAAAGTCAATATTTAGAAGTGAAAATTCAAACCTCCTTTGCTCTAGGCTAAAACAGGAGAAACATGAATGCTGAGCTACTCTAAAGGCTGATGGGATATATAATTAGCTATTATGTTAATTGAATCCACTGTGAGTTTGTTGTATGAGATTTCTTCATATAATATGCAAATAGCTTCTAAGGTTTAGTTTTATTAGACAATATAATTAGAAATCATCTAAAGGAGTGAATTCTAATGAGGCATAATAAAGGTTTGTAAAAATGTCTGTTTGCTACATGAGCAGACCATCTGGGCTTAATCAATAAAAGAAACAGTATTGTGTAACAGAACATTTAAAAGAAAGTTTAAGAATTTACCTTTCCATTCATAACAAATTCTACTTTAAAAGCAGGAGAGTTCATGTTATTAAGGAAAGAGGTGAAATTCTTGTAATATGGGAGGAAGTCACTCTGTTAATCAGACAATTGGAATATTGTTTACTTAAAAATAAAAAGCAGCTCTCAGCTGTGATGCCAATTGTGTTTGTATAGATACACTATAAGTGAAGTGTTCCATGAGCAAAGTTAGCCATTATTATTTCTATTAAAGACGTGATCCAAGCAAATGTACATACATTAGCTTTTGTAGTGTAACTAATCAGCGTAACTTCACTTTCAGTAAGATTCTCCAGCATTTTAATATCTGGAATTAAGAACTCTCTTACAAAGGAAGAAATTCACACTATGGTATTCCACAGCAAGTCACAAACTCAACAGTTGCATTCCTTTTCATTTAAGGCCAGCACCAAATATTAAACTAGTTTAGTTAATGCCAGAATTCAAAACATGTGTAATCTCTGGCCTAATGCAGGCTAGTCAAACTTTAACTAGTGCCAGAAAAATTTATTCTGCAACTCTTAACCAGAAGTGAACATCATAATCATAGTAATATACTTCACTCTATTATGGTATCCAAAGAGTAGTATGGTTTTGGGTTCTTTTTAAACATTTAAAAATGGTCACTATCAACCCACTAAGAAAAAGCAGACACATAATGGCAGCTGAAGCTCCACCCACACAAAAAGAAATATTATCCCAACAAGTACACTGCCACTTCAATTCATGGATAGACGTGAAAAAGGACTTCAAAATATGATTAAAGTACTCATTCATCATCTGGACTCTGTTTCTTCTGGAATAGGCTTAGTTTTACTGGTCTGTGTCAGAAAGCTATGTTCCTAAAGGGCAAAAGGTCTGAAATACCAAAAAAAAAAAAAAAAGTAACTTTTTTTTTAAAAGGCAACATTGTGCAGATGGTATGATAAACCTGCCAGACCCACTTATATAGCTGATATAAACATAAGCCTATAACTGCAGTTAATTAACGCTTCTTTAATCTAGTCACTTAAAAATCTGCAGGGGCAAGTGTTTGTTATTCTGAATAATATGAAGTCCTCATCACTATAGAAAAAGGATCACCTCATACACACCTGTTCTTCAGCTGAAATACAGTTTGCTCAGATACCCATTTTCCTAAGCGTTGCTCTAAACCATTATCCGGTTGCTTACCATCTCTAATGGGCATACAAATACTGCCCAGTATGCCTGAAGTAACAACCAGGCAATCCAAGCAAACCATCCTATCAAAACACAAACTTTATTTACATGCCCACTTTCATTTTCTCCTTAAAATTTAACACCTTCTTTAAAAGAACGTTGAGCTGCCCTAGTGCAGCATTCAGAAATCAGGTACATGCCCCTGAACATTAGTGTTCCTTAAGTGTCAGAGGAGGATGTTCCCTATTCAATATTTCTACTAGTCCCTGACAAGCCCCTTACAGCATAGAGGGAATCTATCCCACCCAAATAGGCCCAGGAAGCAGGTGAAGAGGAGTCCACGTGCCATTCATTCTCCTGTCTCACCCCTCCTGAGACAAAAAAAACCCCTCTGATGAACACCATGTGGTTGAGACCGAAAACGATTTTGGGTGTGTCTGTCTGAAGGCAGAGATTGAGTACTGTTCATTTCCTTGCAAACTGGGGAAGCTATAACAGTACTAATTTGGGTTCTGTATATGGCTTCTAGCCATGGAGACGATGTAACTATACAGTCACAATCAGGTCACTAATGATTCAGATTGAGCTGTGCTGCTAGTAATAGGAGAGAGCCAAAGAACACAGAGGGCCAGCCTTTTACAGGAATACCCTGAGATCCATGGAATTAGTACCAGGATTTCCTGTGTATCCCCCTCAAACTCTGCATAGTTCCAGTGCGCTCCCCTCTCTGAGTAGCCACTAAGATTTTCTCTCCCAGGAGTTAGTACTTTGTAAATTGTGTAACGGATTTTCCAAATAACTTTTCCATTTCATGCACATTTGGGTGCAGAGGGATGATGGTGCCCAACCTTCTGAATACAAGAGCAAGACATCAAAAGTAGGGAAGCATCTGTTTTTGATGTTCTATTAATATAATGATTTTAAAGT
Source organism: Dermochelys coriacea (assembly GCF_009764565.3). NCBI lineage: Eukaryota > Metazoa > Chordata > Testudines > Dermochelyidae > Dermochelys > Dermochelys coriacea. The sequence continues at coordinate 253,231,206 of NC_050069.1, read as the reverse complement.
AACAGCATCTGTACAGACAATGGATTCATGACTCCAGCACAGGAAACTATGTAAATAAAGGGAAATCCCTAAGGAAATTTCAACTAGGTTTATACATGACAGTGAATAAAGTTTTCTAATCAGCTGAAAGTTTATATGCTTCCTAGATTTTCTTTCTAGAAGTTCAAGAAACAACAACTATCCCTCCCCCATATTCTCTCTTCAGAAATACAGGCCCTTGATTCTCCTCCCATATAAATCAGGAGTAATTCTGCTGAAGTCAATGGAATTACATAGGCATAACACTGAAAATTAGGCATTGTCTATATTAAAAATTGCCCCCTTTAAATTGTTTTTTTAAACTGGTTTAATTAAACAGATGTAAAACACAGTGAGGACACTCAATTCAATTTTAACCAGACTTATATCAGTTTAGTTTATCAATTCCTTACCAAATTAAGATAAATTCATACCATAGGTTTAAAACCAGATTAAGAGTGTCCACATTGTGTTTTGCACTGATTTAACCAGATTGGTTTAAAAGTCACACCCTTAGTAGAAGTGATGTAACTCTGAATTTAGACAAAGCCTAGGTGAATCAGATCCCTAGCACCATGCAAATTTTTATCCTTTCCTAGATTCTTTCAAGATATTCTTTCAATTTCCTTGTCACAGAATCATTTCAGAAGGTCACTGGAAGGGCTTAAAATAATGTTGTGATTTTTAAGAATATGACCACAGACTGAACATTAAACACCTAAAATCTCTCCCTAGAACCAGAGGTTTTTTAAATTAAAGACACTGGTTGTTGGAATTATCATGGACATCAGCCACGTTTGTGTTCAGGAAGTAAGTGAACATTATGAGTAAACTCATCTCTGCAACACCCCTTCCATTATAGAGGGTCAGTAAGAGCAGCCATCTCCCACATGGTAGGTGCTGGAGGTGTGGAATATACACAAGTGGGCCACTTGCGACTCCTTGTGAAAAATGTGGAAATGAATGGTCAGCTATACCACATCAGGATCTGTCTCCACAGATGTGGAGTCAAATACACCAGGTCTTCCCAAAGCACACTCATTATGCAAAGGAGCCAGCTGGCCACATATCTGACAAACAAGCCAGAACACTTTGTATGGCTTGTGGGTAAGAACGCAGACAGCTGAAAGGAGCGGGGATGAAAGGTTTGCTGACATTCTACTCAACCTTAACCACTCTTTATTCACAGGAAATAATGGTTAACTGCAGGAGACTTGGCTCATGACCCCATTCATCTATCCAGCTAGGCTCGCTCAGCTCAGGAGAGGTAGAAGGCGGCACGCCGTGGGGCACTCTGCCATTGAATATACTTTTGGATGGCTGAAAACTTGCTTCAGGTGACTGGACAGAACAGGCTGGTGAGGAAGCAGGGAGAACGGACGCACTCCCCTGGTCACTTAGCAAGAGGCTCTCTTATCTATTACAAGCTGCACAGGATTGCAATCTAATGTATTCTATTTCCCCAGCAATACACTTTCCTTACTGAAGAAAGATACCCTACCTAAAACAATATGAGCCAGAGCTTGCCCCCATTAGTCTACTATGAATCTCCAGAGCAAAGAGCACTACTCTTACAACTAGAACAATGACACACAAAGTCCAGATCAAGATTTCTGTATGCACACTTCATGGGTATAGGAAAGGCAGCAGGATTTCAAAATGATTGTAGCCATATAAAAACACAGAAGATCTAGAGCCAGAAGTGGGGGAGATATTAAAACAGCTCTAATTCTCTTGCTATGCCTCTCTGGACTGATGACAATTTAGACTCTGATTCAGCAAAACAGCACAGCATGTGCTGAAATTGAAGTATGTGAGTAGACCCATTGACTTCAGTGGGATTTAGCAGGTACTGAAGTGTTTTGCTGAATTGGGGCCTTGCTATCTACTTCTTCAGTCTAGCACAGCGTTGCTTTAGCTTCTCAGCTTGGAATGGCTGGGAGAATGCCTCAGTAGAGGGCAACTAAGGATCCTTGCTAAAGAAAGTCTTGGGCCTTTGCGCAAGACGGATCAACAGTCGACATGGCCCAGCTGAATTGCACTGCTGGGAAGAGCGAGAGGTAATCACACCAGTAATTAGGCCTATTTTTTGAAGGATTTTCTATAGTAATACACAATCTTGAATTGTATTCTGCAGCAATGTGGATCCCAGAAGATGCTTTAAGACCCAGCACTGAGATGAGATGGGCACCCTTCAAACCCAGCCAAATGTGCTGCTGAGAATCAGCTCTCTCAATACATGAAAGCTCAGCTGAGTACGAAGGTGTCATTTTTACACAGTCACCTTTCTGAGTCGAACTGTGCTTTAATGCACACTTATCTGTTAGCTGCTATGAACCCTCCTCTGTGTGTATATGGCAACATGCTGAGACAAGACCTCAAATCATCTGCACGAGCCACATTTCAAATATGGGCATTGACAGATATAAGTACATGTCCCCCATAACAGAATTCTATGGTAATCAAAGAATTATAGGACCAGTTCCTGGTTCATACTAAGACTCCTTTGAACCACTCAGGCAGCACTATAGGCCTGAAAACTGCCCTAAATGTGTGGCTGAGGCTTCCCCTAGTGATCCCTGGCTAATGTAACAATTTCTAGTGGACTGTTACAAGACAGCATAGTTTAAAGAAGGTTCAGGATGGCTCTAAATTACAGAGCAGCCAACTGTCCAAGAGATGGTCAGGAAGTGCAGAAGTGGGCTTAAAGCCACCTTCATGCTACGCTGAGTGAGTATCAGCACAGCTCAAGATTGGGACCACACTGTTCAAAAAAACGTGGTTGCAAGAAATTAACTTACTGCTTTTCCTTACTCCAATCAGTTGAAAACAAGCACATGTTGAAGCTGACAGTCCTTCCATATTTCCTTTTTGCAAAAGATATTTTAGAAATTCTTATGTTTTGGTATGGATTTTGCCCTTTTTAAAAAAAATAAGTATTAATATCAAGTTTTAGGCCTGTTTCCTAGTCTACAATATAGCTACCTACATATAAGACAAATCAAATTAGAGCAACTACAAACTTTCATTTAAATATAAACATTCTGTGTTAAACTTGCCTTCCCCATGAGTTTCCACCAACCCATTTAGCCATGTGGAGAAATTGGATCTGTTGATAAATAAACATTACAAACTAATTCTATACAGACTTATCAGCTATCACTTAACAGAGACAAAGAGGATTATCACCACAGCTGTCAGGAAAGACTGCCTCTTTACTACACTGACAGGTACCAAAGGTCATGTTCTTATGACAGTCTTTCGGGACTACACACATTTCTCCAAAAGAATTAACCCACATTCTGAAGAAAACAGAAACTCAGAGTTGATTTTAGCTAAACACTGAAATGTATTTTATGAATAACAAATAGATCGAGACTAACAACATCAGATAAAAGAATCAACAGTAGTAACTGATCTATAGTTTGTCATTGTTAGATTAACTTAAGAGGAAAGGTACGACTAAGATGTTTCTTAAATTTGGTTAATATGACAAAAGCCACAAAAATCAACTGCTTTTTTGATCAGTGCATGAAGCTAATAAATAACATTACAAAAGCAGTTGATGGGCTATGTCTTATAGGGTGTTTCTAAAGACAGTTATTCCAAACACTGAGAGCACACAAATATTTTTCTGGGTGATCTACCTTAAGAGCTTGCCAACTGCCTTTGATAATGCCTTAGATATAGCTAAATAACTTTACTACACTATTTGGGGTATTCCTGGGTATGTTCTATAATAAGTATAAGTAATTCTACAAATACTAAAAATAATTTTATTTTTCAAGGCAAAATGGCAAGTTTTAATGGGTTCAGCTGGACATAGAAAATAACAGCATACAGGTAAGTTCACATTTTCAAAGTGAAGCATACATAATTGCCTGTACATCAAGTACTTGTGCATGCGCAAGTTAAGAATGTGGAAATCTATGCCGGGAACCGTACATATCTAACTTTGAAAATCTGGCCAACTATAGATGCACAAACGTACAGTAACAGAATACATCCAACGGTCAAGGAGATGTTTATAACAGTGACTCTCGGGCTATAACAGCTAAAGAGATTTTGATATTGAAAGGTTTCAGAGTAGCAGCCGTGTTAGTCTGTATCCGCAAAAAGAAAAGGAGTACTTGTGGCACCTTAGAGACTAACAAATTTATTTGAGCATAAGGTTTCAAGACCTACAGCTCACTTCATCGGATGCATTCAGTGGAAAATACAGTGGGGAGATTTATATACACAGAGAACATGAAACAATGGGTGTTACCATACACACTGTAAGGAGAGTGATCAGGTAAGGTGAGCTATTACCAGCAGGGGAGTGGGGGGGTGGGAAGGGGAACCTTTTGTAGTGATAATCAAGGTGAGCCATTTCCAGCAGTTGACAAGAATGTCTGAGGAACAGTGTGTGTGTGTGTGTGTGGGGGGGGGGGGGGGGGGGAAATAAACATGGGGAAATAGTTTTACTTTGTGTAATGACCCATCCATTCCCAGTCTTTATTCAAGCCTAAGTTAATAGTATCCAGTTTGCAAATTAATTCCAATTCAGCAGTCTCTTGTTGGAGTCTGTTTTTGAAGTTTTTTTGTTGAAGAATTGTCACTTTTAGGTCTGTAATCGAGTGACCAAAGAGATTGAAGTGTTCTCCGACTGGTTTTTGAATGTTATAATTCTTGACATCTGATTTGTGTCCATTTATTCTTTTACGTAGAACATTGAACAATCACAAATAATTAAACCTTTCAAATACACAATGACTATGACAAGTTTATTATGAAGTAGCATGTATAGAATATCCTCCACTAGAGTAACTTTCTGAAAGCTTCAACATCAAAGCAGACATACCTGTGCAAATATGGGTTTAGTCCCTCTGTCTGAGTATGTCTCTGGTGTTTTTCTTTTCCAAATTGCCATTTCTCCTCCCCAAAGTAACTGTCACATTAATGTCAGATACATTGCCCAACAATTTTCACAGGCATCAGACCCCCATTCAGAGCTATAAAGACCTGTGAGTTGAGTACCACTGGTTTGTAACGTAAGTAGAACCTCAGAGTTACAAGCACCAGAGTTATGAATTGACTGGTCAACCACACCCTCACTTGGAACCCGAAGTACTCAATCAGGCATCTGCTGAGATACAAAAGGGAAAAAAAAAAAAGCAAACATAGTACAGTGCTGTGTTAAACATAAACTACTAAAAATAAGGGAAAGTTTAAAAAAAGATTTGACAAGGGAAGGAAACTGTTTCTGTGCTTGGTCCATTTAAATTAAGATGGTTAAAAGCAGCATTTTTCTTCTCCATAGTAAAGTTTTAAAATTGTATTAAGTCAAGTTTGACTTGAAATTAGACAAAGGTATCTAACCATCTGAGGAGTGAACTTTTGGAATAGCCTTCCAAGGGAAGCAGTGGGGGCAAAAGTCCTACCTGGCTTTAAGATTAAACTCGATAAGTTTATGGAGGAGATGGTATGATGGGATAGCATGATTTTGGTCATTAATTGATCTTTAAATATTCATGGTAAATAGGCCCAATGGCCTGTGATGGGATGTTAGATGGGGTGGGATCTGAGTTACTACAGACAATTCTTTCCTGGGTATCTGGCTGGTGAATCTTGTCCATATGCTCAGGGTTTAGCTGATCGCCATATTTGGAGTCAGGAAGGAATTTTCCTCCAGGGCAGATTGGAAGAGGCCCTGGAGGTTTTTTGCCTTCCTCTGTAGCATGGGGCATGGGTCACTTGCTGGAGGATTCTCTGCTCCTTGAAGTCTTTAAACCATGATTTGAGGACTTCAATAGCTCAGACATAGGTGAGAGGTTTTTCGCAGGAGTGGATGGGTGAGATTCTGTGGCTTGCATTGTGCAGGAGGTCGGACTAGATGATCATAATGGTCCCTTCTGACCTTAGTATCTATGAATCTATGAATCAATGTTCAGTTGTAAGCTTTTGAAAAAAACAGACAGTTTTGTTCAGAGTTACGAACATTTCAGAGTTATGACCAACCTCCATTCCCGAGGTGTTCGTAACTCTGAGCTTTTATCGTAGATTAAAAATATTACACATTTCATTTCCAATTGACAAAAAAATTTACACTTCATGGGCATGATATCAACCACCAAAATCACAAGTCTGAGAAAATCATAGATTAATCAGCATATCTTCTGATAATTATTGTAGATTTAAATAGAAGGCATTACAGAACATTTTGAAGTAAACAAAGTAATTTACTTTTAACTTGTAAGTTATCTTTTGCATCCCAACTCCACTAGTCTGGAACTGATGGATACTTCCTTTCCAAACAAGATTGACAGGCAGTAGTGACCAAAGAGGATTCTTGAAATGTTTTGGCACCAACTGGCTGAGAGCCATTTCAATCTTTACTTCCTTTGGTGTTATAGTCTCAGAAAACTTCCCAACTTTCCTTAACTGGCAACACTCAAAGGAAACTTTTCGTAACATATACAAAAACTGTGTTACCTAATTTGCAGTACAGCCAAGATTTAAAAAATGGGTGCCTAAAGGTAGCCTCCCAAATCAATAACATGACTTTCAAATGTCTCAACTTCAGTGGGAGCTGCTGAGTACTCAGCACATTTGAAAATCTTCACTTATTTAAGTGCCTAAATATAAATTTAGGAACCTAATTTGGAGTTGGTCTGGAGTCTTATATGCCTTTTAATTTCTTACTATGTTTGAATTTCTTTTAAGTCTGACCTTAACTCTGAAGTTCCTGGATTTGCAATGCTTGGCTTTGGGATAATTACAATATCCTTTTAATATTTTTTTAAGTTACTGATACATACTCTCAATTTTAAATCCATTTTAATACAGTTTTTTCTCTGGGAATTTCCTTAGTTTTAAAAAATTACTTAAAAAGTCATAAACAAATGATAAACAAGAGAGCCAAAGAGAATGCTATCATGAGATATTTTGAATTCTTCCTTTTCTCTTTATCCCATCAACTGGGGTCATGTCATCATGCAAGCATCCACCATCTTCTTTTGTCTGAGGCCTGCTTACCATCTTCTTTGATGCAATCCATTCATTGCTTCCTCAGCATCTCCTTTCTACCATGGTATTTTCAACAGGTCCTCTTCCTTCATTCTCTGCATGTGTCCAAACCCACTTCCCAGATTTAGTCAGCCACATGAGCCTCTTCGACTTCCATTCTAATACTTTCATTTCAAAACTTGTTTCTTTGTGTGACTCCTATTGTGGTGCAAAAACATCTCATTTCCAACACCTGTAGGCATTGAATCTGCTGTCTCTTTATTGTCCATGCTTCTGCACCATACAGCACTATGGGCACATCGCTGTTCTATACTATCAGCCTTTTAGTCTCAGTGGCACATACTTGTCATACATAACACCTTATATATCATTCCATATTATTCCAGCACCCCCAATCAGGATTGTATCTCATGTTCAAGCTTGCTATCTTCCATAACCCAGTGCCAAGGTACTTGAACTAGTCAGTCAGATTTAGTTATGTTCCATTGATCTCTATGTCTGATTTCCCTGTGGCACCTCTGCTGACCCATATGACCTCAGCCTTAGTCATATTAATTTTCATCCCAGGCCTGCATAGCTGGTCATAGCATTGGTTTACCATTTTCTCTAGGCCTTTTTTTGAGGATGCCCTTATCGTTATGTCATCTGCTATCACAGCTTCTCATCATTGTCCATTGGTATCTCCCTGCTGACATAGTCCATCACAGAATCTTAGAAATGTAGGACTGGGAGGGACCTTGAGAGGTCATCTAGTCCAATCCCCTGCACCGAGGCAGGACTAAGTATCATCTAGACCAGCAGTTCTCAAACTGTGGGTCGGGACCACAAAGTGGGTCGCAACCCCATTTTAATGGAGTCACCAGGGCTGACTTGGACTTGCTGGGGCCCAGGACTGAAGCCTGAGTCCCACCACCCAAGGCCAAAGCCTGAGGGTTTCAGCCCTGCATGTTGGGATTCAGGTTTTAGGCCCCCACCCTGCCTGGGGCTGAAGCCCTTGGGCTTCAGCTTTGTCCCGCCCCATCCGGGTCAGAGGGGCTCAGGCAGGCTCAGGCTTCGGTTCCCCCTCCTGGGGTCATGTAGTAATTTTTATTGTCAGAAAGGGGTCACGGTGCAATGAAGTTTGAGAACCCCGATCTAGACCATCCCTGACAGGTGTTTGTCTAAATTGTTTTTAAAAACCTCCAAAAGATGGAGTTTCCACAATCTCCCTAGGTAATTTGTTCCAGTGCTTAACTACCCTGACAGTTAGGAAGTTTTTTCCTAATGTATAAAGTAAATCTCCCTTGCTGCAATTTAAGCCCATTGCTTCTTATCCTGTCCACATTAGTTAAGGAGGAGCAATTTATCAACCTCTCTTTACAACAACCTTTTACATACTTAATGACGGTTATGTCCTCTCTTGGTCTAAACAAACTCAATTTTCTCCAATCTTTCCTCATATTCATGTTTTCTAGACCTTTAATCTTTTTTTTTCTCTCCTCAGGACTTCCTCCAATTTCTACAAATATTTCCTGAAGTACTTTCACTTCAAAGGGATTTGTCATTCAAATCACATTGTTTTAGGTGATCATATAAGGCATTCACCATAGTTTTTAAATCCTCATACACTCCACATTTTCTTAGCACTGGTGTCAGAATCCTTCTGTTTATCATATGCCTTTTCTAGGCCTATAAAAGCTCAGAAACTATCCTGTTAGTTCTCTAGCTACTTCTCTACCCCTTGCCAAATTACAAACCTGGCATCTGTGGTTCCTCATCTTTTCCTAAAGCTGAACTGTTTTTGTTTAAGGAGGGATTCCACCATTCTCCTAGTCCTGGTATCCAGGATACATTCCAGTATCTTCATTCCATTGGACAGTAGCTTTATTGTTCAATAGTTTCCAAATTCATCCTTCTTATATATTGGGACTAGGATAGACTTGCACCACTCTTGGGGGATTTTTTTGTCTCACTATACAGCTTTAACCATTCTGCTCCTCCATTTTATGTGGCTCTTGCCCAAGACTTTCACCAGGTTCACCGTCACTTCATCAGGTCCTGCTGCCTAACTGTTCTTAATTTCCTGGACTGCTTTTCTGACCTCCTCCTCCTCTGTTATATCAGGCTCAGGAATCACATTAGGATTACAGGTTAGCAATTCTGTCCTAAAACGGTTCACCTCATTTAATATACTCTCAAAGTATTGTTTCCAACTTTCTTTCACTTGTTTGGGTGTTACTAGAAGTCTCTCCAAACACCATTTACAAATGGCACTACAATACCATCCTCCTTCCCTTTCAGCTCATTTTTGTAATGCTATAGCTTTTTGCCAGCCTGCTGAGGATCATTTTCAAGCTCAGGATACAAATTGTCTAGGGAACTGTTTTTGGCCTTCTTCGCTGCCTACTTGGAAGCTCACTTTGCTTCTTTGTATTTGTTTTCATTTACACTCAATGGCTTCATTGCCTTTTCTCTTTGGACCATTTTCTTATTTCAGATTGTTACTTGCACATCTTCAGTCCACCAACACTCCTCTTTCTCCTTGGTTTGCCCCATCTGCATCATCCACAAGCTTCTTCCACTGCTGCAATCCATGTTCTTTTGAGGTGGTTCCATCCCTCTTCAGCCAATGCCAAATCTGTTTTTGGACACTTATCCTGTACTGCTTGCACAAATTTCTCTGCCATGCTTCCTCTTAATTTTCGGTACTTCAATCTTCTTTATTTTGAGCTTAGCTCCCTCCTTGTCCAACACTCTACCACAGTCTTTGTCACAAGAGGTTTGTATTACTGTGCTACTATCTCACTAGGTTTCACTTTGCAGTCCATAAATCCACTGAGATTTCCTAAGAACATAAGAGCAGCCATACTGGGTCAGACTAAAGGTCCATCTAGCCCAGTATCCCGTCTTCCAACAGTGGCCATTTCCAGGTGCTTCAGAAGGAATGTACTGAACATCAAGTGATCCATCCCCTGTCGCCAATTCCCAGCTTTTGGCAAACAGAGGCTAGGACACCATCCCTGCCTGTTCTGGCTAATAACCATTGATGGACCTATCCTCCATGAACTTATCTAGTTCTTTTTTGAACCCTGTTATAGTCTTGGCCTTCATAACATTCTCTGGCAAGAAATTCCACAGGTTGACTGTGCGTTGTGTGAAAAAATACTTCCTTTTATTTGTTTTAAACCTGCTGCCTATTAATTACTTTTGGTAACCATCAAGCTCTTGTGTTATGAGAAGGAGTAAATAACACTTCCTTATTTACTTTCTCCACACCCATTATGATTTTATAGACCTCTGTCATATTCCCCTTAGTCGCCTCTTTTCCAAGCTGAAAAGTCCCAGTCTTATTAATCTCTCCTCATATATAAGCTGTTCCATACCCCTAAATCATTTTGTTGCCCTTGTCTGTACCTTTTCCAATTCAAAAATATCTTTTTTGAGATAGGGCAACCAGACCTGCACGCAGTATTCAAGATGTGGACATACTATAGATATATATAGAGGCGATATAGTATTTATCTTAATCCTAATGAATCCTAATGATTCCGAACAGTCCAAGGAAGGCAGAGCTTCCCAAAAGTGTGGGGCGACACACAGATCCTCTCACCCCTGCCCCTGTTCTTCCGCCCGAGGCCCTACCCCCAGCCAAGCTGGAAGCCAGAGCAGGACATGCGCAGTAGACCCTCCACCTGCCTGGGGTGGAGGGGTCGAGAGCAGCCCCTGGCCTATGTCCCCAGCCCATGGGCCAGGCAGGAGGGTCCGCAACTACCTACACCTGCTCGCAGTTCTTACCTGGACCTGGCTCAGGTTGTGGGGCTGCAGCCCAGCCATGGTAGGAGCCAAGTGGGCAGCTGCTTGGAGCCACACCGCAGACCCTCCACCTGCCCAGAGTGGGGGGGTCGAGAGCAGCTTTCCCTGCTGGTCCCCCACCCAGGGCAGGTGGAGGTCCATTGCGCAGCTCCCAATAGCTGCCCACGTGGCTCTTACCATAGCCAAGCTGTGACCCCCCCAGCCAGATCCGGTCCAGGTAAGAGCCGCACATGGTGTGCAGGCAACTGTGGGGAACCGCAGACCTCCTTGCCATTGGTGGGGAGGCCCCCGTGGGGTGGGGACATGGGCCAGGGGCTGCTCTCAACCCCCAATCCTGGGCAGGTGGAGGGTCCACAGGGTAGGGTTCCACAACTGTCTGAGCTCCCCGGCTGGGCTCCAGATGCCAGCCTGGCTGAGGGGACAGGGCCTCATGAGGAAGAGAAGGGGTGGGGTGGGGCCCCTGCCAAAAAGTGGGAGGGTAATGGCCCCCGGGTCCCTCCTATTCCGGTCCCCCTGCAACATTCTGTTCACTTTTTTGACTGCTGCTGCACATTGAGTGGATGTTTTCCGAAAACTATCTACAATGATACCAAGATCTCTTTCTTGAGTGGTAACAGCTAATTTAGACCCCATCATTTTATATGTATAGTTGGATTATGTTTTCGAATGTGCATTACTTTGCATTTATCAACAACTGAATTTCACCCTCCATTTTGTTGCCCAGTCACTTAGTTTTGTGAGGTCCCTTTGTAACTCTTCATAGTCTGCTTTGGATTTAACTATCTTGAGTAGTTTTGTATCATCTCCAAATTTTGCCATGTCACTGTTTACTCCTTTTTTCAGATCATTTATGAATATGTTGAATAGGACTGGGCCCAGTACAGACCGCTGGAGGACAACACTATTTACCTCTCTCCATTCTGAAAACTGACCATTTATTCCTACCCCTTTTTTCTCTATCATTTAACCAGTTGCTGATCCAGGAGAGGACCTTCCCTCTTATCCCATGACAATTTACTTTGCTTAAGAGCCTTTGGTGAGGGATCTTGTCAAAAACTTTCTGAAAATATAAGTACACTATATCCACTGGATCATCCTTGTCCACATGCTTGTTGACTCCCTCAAAGAATTGTAGTAGATTGGTGAGGCATGATTTCCCTTCATAGAAAAACAAGTTGACTTTTCCCCAACAAATTGTGATCATCGATGTGTCTGATAATTCTATTCTTTACTATAGTTTCAACCAATTTACCCGGTACTGAAGTGAGGCTTATTGTGCTGTAATTGCTGGGATCGCCTCTGGAGCCTTTTTTAAAAATTGGCATCACATTAGCTCTCTGCCAGTCATCTGTTTCAGAGGCTGATTTAAATGATAGGTTACATATTACCAACATCATATCAATCCAGCTTTTGTTTCCACTATTGCAGTACATAACCAAATAATGCGCCCTGCTTTTGGAACCATATATTGGTTAACATGCATTAGTTGGCAATACACATGTTTAGCAATGCTTTCCCTTCCTCATGACAGGCTAGAGGCAGGCGAACATCTGGAATAGGACTAAAACACCATCCCACCATTAGCAGTAGTCCTTGGCAGAAAAACATAAGGCTAGTGTCACCACTCCTCATAACCAGTATCTAGTACTGCCCTTTGGTAACTTGCCACATAAAGAATAAAACTGCTTGCATTGACATAGTTACTTTGCACCAATAAGAATTATGTCTCAGCTGGTGTCTCTGATATGCACCGCAGTGAGAGTGTCTTTCCCCACTTAGACTAAGTACATACCCATTCTCTTCCCACCTTGTTGCTGTAGTGCTGATGTACCGCCAACAGGAGGTACTGGTGTCGCCACTGTCCAACACCAGACTTCATTTAACCCATAAATGGGTGGGTGGAGGTCAGAGCTTTCCTTCTCTTAGTTAGGCTGCCCTTGTGTGAACTCTTGACCCAAGCCTGTCTGCAGTCTATATAATTAAGTTATTTACAATTGTTGTATCTATCTTAATTAGTCATAGAGTTTATGGCCAGAAGGGACCAATAGATTATTTTTATTTCTTGATGTATTGCCTATATGCAAGATTTTAATTTATGTTAACTATATAGAAAGTTTGACGAATCTGTTATTTCATTGTTAAGATTGTTCAAGACAAAGAAAAGACAGTGGTAAAAAAGTGTTGAAGGATCCAGTTTTTAATTCACTTTAATTTATACACCAGTTAACAGATTTACTTGTAAATTCTTGGAAAATTCATTCTGTAACCAAAAAGAGTAAGTGCTGCAGGTTTAGGAAGGATACACTGTATTTTTCATACCAAAAACCAAAACCATATACAAAGAAGAGGTTGAATACCAGCTTTAAATGCAAAATGGAACCCAATCTTAACTATAGAGTCAGAACCAGCACTTTCATAATGTAATGAAAGTATCTTTGTGAATTGGTATATGAGTAATATTTAGTCTATGTTCTTACAGTAGCTTTGTCTCTAATGATTTTTGTCTAATTAGAGCACTTAGAATTATGTTGCTCAGTGGAAAAAGATTGTTATTTGGATGTGCTTATATACTATTGCGATGACTACTAGAGAGAAACAGATGACATTCAGAAAAGGAGTACTTGTGGCACCTTAGAGACTAACAAATTTATTAGAGCATAAGCTTTCGTGAGCTACAGCTCACTTCATCGGATGCATTTGGTGGAAAAAACAGAGGAGAGATTTATATACACACACACAGAGAACATGAAACAATGAGTTTATCATACACACTGTAAGGAGAGTGATCACTTAAGATAAGCCATCACCAGCAGCAGGGGGGGGAGGGAGGGAGGAGGAAAACCTTTCATGGTGACAAGCAAGGTAGGCTAATTCCAGCAGTTAACAAGAATATCAGAGGAACAGTGGGGGGTGGGGTGGGAGGGAGAAATACCATGGGGAAATAGTTTTACTTTGTGTAATGACTCATCCATTCCCAGTCTCTATTCAAGCCTAAGTTAATTGTATCCAGTTTGCAAATTAATTCCAATTCAGCAGTCTCTCGTTGGAGTCTGGTTTTGAAGCTTTTTTGTTGAAGGATAGCCACTCTTAGGTCTGTGATCGAGTGACCAGAGAGATTGAAGTGTTCTCCAACTGGTTTTTGAATTTTATAATTCTTGACGTCTGATTTGTGTCCATTCATTCTTTTACGTAGAGACTGTCCAGTTTGGCCAATGTACATGGCAGAGGGGCATTGCTGGCACATGATGGCATATATCACATTGGTAGATGCGCAGGTGAACGAGCCTCTGATAGTGTGGCTGATGTGATTAGGCCCTATGATAGTATCCCCTGAATAGATATGTGGACAGAGTTGGCAACGGGCTTTGTTGCAAGGATAGGTGTCCAGGAAGTGGATCTCTTGTGTGGACTGGTCCAGGCTGAGGTTGATGGACACTACGGTGCTAATAAGCGATGGTCACATAAACACCACCCTATATCGGAAACCTACTGACCGCTATTCCTACCTACATGCCTCTAGCTTTCATCCAGATCATACCACACAATCCATTGTCTACAGCCAAGCACTACGATATAACCGCATTTGCTCCAACCCCTCAGACAGAGACAAACACCTACAAGATCTCTATCATGCACTCCTACAACTACAATACCCACCTGCTGAAGTGAAGAAACAGATTGACAGAGCCAGAAGATTACCCAGAAGTCACCTACTACAGGACAGGCCCAACAAAGAAAACAACAGAACGCCACTAGCCATCACCTTCAGCCCCCAACTAAAACCTCTCCAACGCATCATCAAGGATCTACAACCTATCCTGAAGGACGACCCATCGCTCTCACAGATCTTGGGAGACAGACCAGTCCTTGCTTACAGACAGCCCCCCAATCTGAAGCAAATACTCACCAGCAACCACACACCACACAACAGAACCACTAACCCAGGAACCTATCCTTGCAACAAAGCCCGTTGCCAACTCTGTCCACATATCTATTCAGGGGATACTATCATAGGGCCTAATCACATCAGCCACACTATCAGAGGCTCGTTCACCTGCGCATCTACCAATGTGATATATGCCATCATGTGCCAGCAATGCCCCTCTGCCATGTACATTGGCCAAACTGGACAGTCTCTACGTAAAAGAATGAATGGACACAAATCAGACGTCAAGAATTATAACATTCAAAAACCAGTTGGAGAACACTTCAATCTCTCTGGTCACTCGATTACAGACCTAAGAGTGGCTATCCTTCAACAAAAAAGCTTCAAAAACAGACTCCAACGAGAGACTGCTGAATTGGAATTAATTTGCAAACTGGATACAATTAACTTAGGCTTGAATAGAGACTGGGAATGGATGAGTCATTACACAAAGTAAAACTATTTCCCCATGGTATTTCTCCCTCCCACCCCACCCCCCACTGTTCCTCTGATATTCTTGTTAACTGCTGGAATTAGCCTACCTTGCTTGTCACCATGAAAGGTTTTCCTCCTTCTCCCCCCCCTCCCCCCCGCTGCTGGTGATGGCTTATCTTAAGTGATCACTCTCCTTACAGTGTGTATGATAAACCCATTGTTTCATATTCTCTGTGTGTGTGTATATAAATCTCTCCTCTGTTTTTTCCACCAAATGCATCCGATGAAGTGAGCTGTAGCTCACGAAAGCTTATGCTTTAATAAATTTGTTAGTCTCTAAGGTGCCACAAGTACTCCTTTTCTTTTTGCAAATACAGACTAACACGGCTGCTACTCTGAAACAGATGACATTCAGATAGCTTGGATCGCTTGGCATGGACATTCAGATAGCTTATCCATGATTTTTCAGATTGTATATGGGTTTATGAAAGACCAATGTTTTTACTACCCTGGTATAAACAAAAGTAAGGTATTACGCTTTTTATATACTGTTCCCAGAGAAACTATGTGAAGAAAAAATAAGGTTCATTTTGACATTGTAGTTATTGCCAGTGTTATAGCACAGAGTCAAAGAAAAGGTTGGATGGGTGTTAGTCATCTAGAATGTTTCTCAATTATCTCCTTTGTGAGTTGGGAGCTAAGGTTAGTGTCAGTATTTTTTATTAATTTTAGCTTGTTATTTGCATAGTTTTAATGTTTGTGGGATTTATGTATTTTTAACGAGACATGTTTAACAGTTCATCTTACTCTTTAATTGCCTCTAACAACTTGAATGGTCACATAATTAAGAGGGCTTTTTTGGAATTTCCTTGAGTTTTTCTAACTCTCTGATTTAATCTGATGCCAGGGTCACGCTATGGTCTTTGAAAAGCTGGTCAGGTTCTACAGTGAATGCTTGAGTGTGAGTTCAAGCTTTCTCTGCCAGGTGTGCAATGTTATTCCCAGATTAGCTATGATAGTTTTACCAGCTCCCGACCCCTTCCCCACCCTGCCCAATTCCCCAACCCCACATTTTCCCAAACCCCAGTCATTCCTCATTGTGCAGATGCAGCCTTACTCCAGGGCCTAATATGAGCCAGTCCCTTCCGTTGGATCTCTTTATATCTTTCTCCAGTTCACTGTACAAAAGGGAAACTCTACTCTACTAGACCTTGGCAGGTCTGCCAACTGCTAAAGATGCCTGTATCTCAGAGCACAGGATCTCCCCCTCATTCTGACCCCTACAGCCCACATCAATTCAATGCTCCACTGAGAGCCACCCAGCTCTGCCACCCTCAGATTCTGGTGGTCTTTGCATGCAAGGAAGCACTTAGCACTTAAAACTTTAGGCTGAGATTTTCAAAAGGATTCAATGGGATTGGGTGCCTAAATCCCACAGGGCCCTTTGAAAATCCCAGATTTATGTGCTAATTGTTTAGTAATAAAAATGTGAATCACCCATCAGATAAACTACTTGAATCACCATGGCGTTGCTGGAAATTCATTCTTCAAAGATTAATTTATAATTTTATAAAATTCCTTTGTGAAAACTGCCCTATTCTCCAGTGGGTAAAAACTAATATACCGATGGGAAATTTGGAGTCCTCAAAGATTTCCTGTGATGAAGAAAAAGTGACCAAAGAATCATGAGACAGTGCTGTGAAATTTAGATCATGTCTAATTTCAGATTGAGTATCGTATGAATGTGTTTTTCTTTTAATCTTCTATTTTCTAAATTCCCAGGATAAACTCTCGTCTAAACTATTTTACACATACACACATCCAGACAAATTATTTGGATCCTCTCCATAAATATGCCTGAGATTGTAGGCACACTGGGGCAGGCAGTCTTTTTGTTATGTTTGTAGAGCACCAAACACAGGTGGGCCCTAGTCGATGATTGGGACCCTCAGGCACTGCCACAATGGAAACAATAAATACTATCCTGATTGGATATTAGTATCCTTAGTAGCCACTTCAGGAGGGATGTTACATACACAGCAGAAGAACAGAATTCTCAAGAAGAAATCACAGTGATTTGCAGCTAATCACAAGGTCCAGGTCTCCCTGGCAGTTGGTATCTGGCTTCCTTTCTAAGTGTCCATGCCTTGAGCAGAAGAGTCTGTGAAATGCCTGGAGTTCTGGAAGTTTCCTAAGGGAGGGACACAAGTACTTACATAGGAAGAGGACTGGGACTCAGGAGACCTAGGTTCTGTCACTGACCTACTGGGTGAATTTAGGCAAGTCGCTTAATCTCTTGCCTCTGTTTTCCCATAAAAATGTCCATGAATGGCTATTTGAGTATTAGACTCTCAATATTTCCACAATCAATGTACTACCTATGACCCTGTGTAGAAGGTCATGTCAGAGCTGTTTTCTTCTACTTTTAAATTGATTTCCTAGTGACGGGGAGATATAGGAAAACAATCAGTCAGATTTTGTATTAAGTGCTTCTAAAAATAAAGCATGTCCTCACTATTTAGTGTCTAAGAGAAGGAGGAGGTCGTTGGGAATAGCAACAACCCTGAATGCCACACATACATATTCCTGTATATTAAACTGTATCTTGATCTCAGACTACATCCTTAGATCCTCCTTCTTGCTAGGAAGTATCTGTAAATTGGTACCTCCCAATGAGGGAGACTAGAGCCATTCACATTTTGGGGAATACAGAAAGTGACAAGAATTTCTATGAAAAGGTTTAAAAATACATTGTGTATATATGTCATAATATATAAAGGCCTCAACAAGGGATCACTCAATAACTGTGCTAAACACCACACAACACACACTCCTTGCCCAAACAAACAACAGTGAGACACAAGAGATGGGCATAACAGACAGAGGGGAACACTTAGTAAATTAGCTGTATTTTAAATAGAAACCACTGTAGCTTTCCCTTAAAAGTTTTCCCAGCCCGATTATTTTCTTCATTTTTTTTTTTTTTTTTGCTTTTCAACATATCCAGTTATCCCCCTGTGAGGGAAATGAGCCGCTCCCTTTGAACCGGAGTCAACATTATTTTTCCCCGTAGTCAGTTTTAACCTCTCAGCTATACAGAGCAATGCTGCGTGTGCTAGGAGAGATCTCAGTGGTGAGTTTCAGAAAGATGGCCATGCTTTTGAGGCTACCCTTGGGGTAGCTATAAATTGTGTCTCTAAAGAGAAACAGAGCCTCCACTTTCATTACTGTATGCAAAGCATTAAAGATACAGCTGCACCCTGGATGCAGATATATACATTAATTTTAAAAGTGCTATTTAAAATCATGTATGGGTTATGACCTTAGGGCACCAAAGCAAGAAAACAACTGCAGGCTCTCCATCTGCAACTCACATTGTCGTGTCTACATGTTACAAAACCCCTTCAGTTCGGCAACCCAGCTTTCCAGATGAAGATGGGTGACCAGGGCTGCCTTCAGATCTTGTCATTGCTTTTTCACAACTCAGTAAGGGAGGCTCTATACTAGCCTGCAAAAATCCATCAAGGTCAGTGTCCACACAGTGATCCTCACCATTACCAGCAGGGGAGCAAGCCCATATGAATCTCTTGTGCAACCGCATGTTGCACTATTAGAATGCTGGCCAGGCCTTTCATTTTATTATTTCCAGGCAATATTTTGTAAGTAACTTCCCTCCATACCATATTTCTATCAAGCATGTAAAACACAATGGAAAAGAATATTTCAAAGGAAAGAACTCCATTTTTCCTGATACTGTATAGAAGGCACCTTTAGCACAGAAGACAGGTCCCGGTCAGTGGACCCAATAACTATTGGCTATTATTATTTGTAGCATATATTCATGGCACTGTGAGGACAACTGTCCACCAGTGTCTAGACTAAGAGTAATGGACACATTAGAATTGTGGCCTACAGGTTGTCACATAGATCCAGGTCTCAAGAAGTGAAAATGTGTACCTAACCCTTTTCTCTTGATGCTTTTAGCATAATCATAAAAGCAGGAAATAGCAACACTGGAGATACCTTTTAGTGTGGTCATGAGCGCTCCATATGACCATGGATACCAACAATGAAAACAGTGCAAATGGGTATGTCCTGGTGGAGCTGAGATCTTGCTGTTCAATTGTTCTGATTTGCAGGACAATCCTATGCAGGCAAGCTGAGAACTCAAACATCCATTTCAGTCTAGCTTTTGCGAAGGTGGGACAGTGAATGTTCAGACCTGAAAGGTTCAGACCATTTTGATGGTGTTTGTGAGAGCAGCTTCAGATTTGACAGGTTGATATTTTTGGGAGGGGGGTTAAGAGTGCAGGATAAGTGGCATAAGGCCCAAAGAGCCTATTTTATCTAACTTAAGGAAATATAGTGGAGAACAGTTCCTTTTTTAACAGAAGTTGAATTTTTAAATACCTCAGTTCCACACTTCCACTTGCAATTAACCCAGTCCAAATGGAAGTTTTTTGGGAGCGGCAAAAATTGTCTTCTTCAGAAGGGGAATTGTTTTAATGGAACAGGTCCTTAAAGCCTAAAAAATACGCTTTGATAGGTGGCTTATGCAAATGTATTGTATTAGTGCAGTTCAGGCCTTTATATCCACAGGGCTAGATTGTGACTTCAGGCACAACCAAAGGGTGGTGTGTACACTACACCACTGCAGAGGGATTCTGATTGGGAGACGCCCTTTTGAGGTCACAATTCTCCCCTGCTTCCTCCTTGCTGGCCTAAACCAGCAGGAAACTATGACGTGCTCCATGCATCCCCTTCTTTCACATCAGCTCTGCTGCACTGGGGAGCAGAATTAGAGGGGTGGGTGGTTTGGAGCTAACTATCCTCCCATTCTTTGCCCACCTACTCCATGGTGGGCATGCCTGCTTACTCCAATGTGCCTGGATCCCATGTCTGAGTAGCCCATGCAGGGGCGTAAGGGATTATGGCGTTCTCATTCCCTTGAACAGCCATGTAGCCCATGTCAACATTTAACCTATAGCCACTGGACTCCATCAAGGAGCAAAGATTTAATTGAAAAAAGAACTTGGGCCTTCTGCAGCAATCGGTGCAGCATTACTGTAATAGCCATTAAATACTCCTCTCTTCAGTTCATGCAGAACTATGTTTCAAAGGTTTAACCTTGAAAAACTAATGTGGCTTTAGCCACAATAACCGTATACATTTGTGACTTTCACATAAGCTGATCACACAGCCACAGGCCACTTCAGAAAGTTCATCTCCCCCCAGCTATGTGGGAAGACGAAAGGTTGGGCAACAAGGAAGCCGCAGAGCCTGCTGCAGAGCATTCTCCAAAACGATTAACACATAAGCTGTCACTTATCTTGCCCCCGCAACCCCCAACACTTTGGGGCTCCCACACACATTCACCAAAAGCTGCCTTGAAATTCAGGTAGAAATGTGACTTACATGGAAGTAAATGGATGATTTTGTTCTCCTGCTGCCTCTTCATATTCCAATCTATTTTCTGTAAAAAGGAATAACAGGGACATGATCAAAGTATATAAAATAATGACTGGAATAGAGAAGGTAACTTGGAAGCTTCTGTCCTCTCTGTCTCACAACACAAGAACAAGGGGACTTTCACTGGGTAGCTGCCCCTCTAAGATCTTTTATGAAACACACCAACCAACATAAAAACAAACACATTCCCAACAACACAACAGAAATATCAAAATACACAGCATAGGAAGGTCAAAACAGATTGAACTGATGCTAGAGAGTACAACCCCCCCACTCTTCCGCCACTCCCTTGAAAGGAGAACACCAGCACTGATGACTTGCCACATCCTCCAGTACAGTCCTTTTGATGTCAAAAGTCCAATTAAACCAGAAGTCATCCACAACTAGTTGTCCTTGTTCATTCCTATAACAAGTGCTCCATTCCTTCAGAGAGAGTTCATTGCATGGTGCTCAAGATTCCGCTTCCTGGGTCCTCCCAATACCCGGTCACAAGTCTGGCTTCTCGATACACAGAAAGAGGTCCCTCCATGGCAAAGAAAAGACAATCATAGCCAACAGCAATAGCAGTATCCTAACCCACGAAAGCTCATGCTCCAATACGTCCGTTAATCTATAAGGTGCCACAGGACTCTTTGCCGCTTATGCAGTATCCTCACAGTCATTCCACAATACTGATACCCTGGGTCCCTAACATATTGGTCTCTGTGATAGCTAGTGTAACTACAATGAACCATATTCTTGGTCCAGCATAACTTCCCTCACCCAACACAACAATCTCTTTCAAATTTCTACCATGTCATGAGCTAAAACACTCCCCAACATCCTCTTACTCCTTCATTCATTTTCCCCAAACAAATTCCCAAAGGTTTCTGAGCCCATAGACCAGGCTTCTCCCTCACCTTAAAAGGAAGGAGGCTAGATGCAAACCCAACCATACTAAACTTGGATATCCCTTCACCACTTTCTTTTCTTTTCCAGACAGTGCTTCCTCTCTGCATGTCTCAAACCTCCTCCTCCCCCCCCGCCCCACCTCACCAGCTCCTTCTGGGTGGTCTGCATCAACTCCTCCAAGGAAGCCTATGTCAGGGGGCTCTTCTGAGATACCATCTCCCACCTGTCCTTCCAGAGAAATGTGCATAAGACCATGCTGATCAGATAGAGGGTCTCACTCTCCCATTGCTCATAAACCAGACCTGAGAAATCCCTGTATCCCCACTGGGTCCAATTTTGACCTAAGATGATCGGTACTTTAAGTACTCTCGCTAACCCTGCCTGCACCTTCTGAGTCTATGGGCATTCCACCAACAGATGCTCCATAGTCTCCATGACCCCTCCCCCCGCAGACATTGCTCTTGCCTGAGGCACACCCATCTTGTTTTTGCAAGATTTCCAGCATTCCCTCTCAGCCACTTTACCATGGCAAAGCCTCCAGGCCATTTCTTTATATTTAAATGGGACCCTCTGAGATTGTTGAAGCCTCAAAGCCCCCCAAAATGTTCAAATCACTCAGACAACCAGCCAGCTACAGAAGCTCATACCTACTGATACATCCCCAGCCTAGTCTGTCCTTCCCTTACTTGCTCCCTATATCCCCTATTTCTGTAAGTACTGGAACACTGCAATCAGGTATTCAGGGAGCTGGTTCTGTCCATCCTGTATCAGTTGATGCTGCTGCTTCTGGCTCCTCCCACCTACTGGCCTACTTTTCCATCCTTGCCATGGCTTCATACACTTCCCTTCCCCCCATCCCTCCAACGGTGCCCACCAACTGATGGCACAGTTTTGATGGCACTGAACCCAAACTGGAACTATATTCTGCATGCAAGCTGATTGATTGCTCAAGACCTGCTGCATCCTTTGCAGATAAAAATGCAGACTCAGGGTCCTAAAAAGTTCCACTGGGTGTCTCACCTCCAAACTCCCATGTTCCATCACTTGACAGACACAGACCTCTTAATAAAGGAAAATGTCCTCCAACCCCAGAGGAAGAGAAGAAACAGGCCCCATCACTCTGCCCTTCAGTTGCACCAAGGTCAGCATGTACATTCTGGCTAAGTGAAGTAAGAGCAGAAGCCGGTACTGATGAATCATTCATACTCTGTAGAAGATGGGAAGGTGTATTTCAGCTCCTCCATCGCTCTACCATCCCCTCCCCTGCTCCAGGGCCCTCTCCCAATTCTGTCTCATGGACACACCTTCCAAGCAAAACTCTATCCTCAAGTTCTTCAGTACACCTTCCTGCTGTCTACTTTGCAGCCAAAAGCAGGAAGCCTGGACTGTCACCACCCTTGTCTCCCATATCACCCAACCATAATGCCTCACTCTTCATCAAATTTAACCTAGCCCATCATGCTTGCTCATACCACCAGACGCAAGTCCACAGCTTGTCACTCTCCTCATGCGTTGATACCACAACTGATAGGTCATCTATGAAAGCTACAACCCCCGTGGAAATAACACAACTCTGTCCCTGCCCTCACTCCATCGTCCACTGCCAAGAGCCTAACAGGAGAATCCACAAGAACACATAGAGCAAAGAGCTCAAAGGACAGTGCTGCCTCCCTCCCCACCTCAGAGGGACATCACTCTGTCCTATCCAGTCATTAGCCAAAGGGTAACTGACAGCCCCCTTGTACAAGGACCACAGCCAGGCAATGAAAGGGCGCAGAATCCCATAATGCAGTAGCACATCCCACAGATACTCATGCTGCATCGAATCAAAGGCCTTGTTTTGATCCAAGGAATATAGAGACCCTCTCCAGGCTCCTGCTATCCTGACCTCAAACATCCCCAGAAAAATCACACAGAGAGTCCGCTAGCAGCCTACCCTTGACAGCACTGGCCTGGAGACTGGATGGCTCAACTCTGGAGCCACCCCCGCAAGCCACTTCAGGAGCTCTGCTGCTGCCACTGAGTCCATGCCCCATCAACCTCAGCAGCTGTCCTGGAGAGTCTGGGCAGTAGAATTCCCCATCTCATCCCTGCCTTGCGGGGTCCTCAGTTTATCAGTCAACCTCCCCTTCGTCTTGGGAGACACTTGTTCCCTAATCAAAGAGATTATCCTGTTTGTCTGGTTGATCCTCTTTCTCCATCACCACTCCTTCCTCCTCCTCTGCTTTTATGTCTGCTCTGGTTCATCTAACCCCCTTTCCTCTGCTCCATGTCCACATCTGCCTCTCTGCTCAGTGCAGCCCTCAAACCAAGAGCCGCAGGAGTCACTACTGCCTTTGCCACCATCCCCATATCAGCTCCCTCTGGTCACTGGTGACCGACCAGGCACCTGGACTGCTTCTTCCCTCACCCTAGGCTTCCATCGTTCCCCTGCCATCCCCACACCCACTGCTTCCTCCATTGTCTGTATCAACTAATGCTGCCAGATGTTGTGACTCAATCTCTGCCACCAGGGAAGTGAGAAAGGGTGGCCTGACTCATACCCCGTCCTCCTTCCACACCCTTGGCCATGCCTTGCTCTGTTGCTGTTGCTCTTCCTACTCCACTATGGAATTCACTGCAGCCACCAGGCCCAATGATGCCTGTCCTCCTGCCCAAGTCCTGTGGTTGTTACTGCTGTACAGCCCATGACTTTCTCCATGGTCTTCTTTCCAAACCTCTCTAAACTACTAGCCTTCCTGAACCCCAACATCCTCTCCTGGCTCCTGACCTGCTCCTTGCTCTCAGGAGCCCCCTGGTTTACTGGTTGCAAGAACTCCCCTTGCTGGGACAGGTTCCCCAGAGAAGACCTTCTCCACACCCTCAGACTTGGGAAACAGGCCCCTTCTCCCCTGCCCCAAACTGCTCTCCAATACTTCTTTGTGTCTTTCTACTACTGCAACCTCTCCCATTGCCTCCTTCTGTCCTCCTCTCTTCGGCTTCCAACTCCTTCTTCTTCTCTTCTCCCCTTGAAAGAAAGCCTTGTAGGAGGGAATCAGACCTTCCCTGCAGATCCCCTAGGTCTCTGCCTGGAGCTGCAGAGCAGCCAGAGGCCTAAACTCAGTAGCCATCTTGCTCCTCTCACTCAAGTCCACAGCTGGCCCTCTGAGGGGGTGAGACACACAGCCTACCTCTGATAAGCTGCAGTAAGAAGAATGAGTCAACCCGGATCCAGTTGTGAACAGTTGATGGCCTTGGTGACTGGACACCAGTTGATTAGCTAAGGAACACTTGTGCCTAATAAAGGGTCAAGAGGACTCAGCCAGGAGCCTGGTAGAAGACAGAAAGTTCCTGAGGAGAGGGACTTCTGAGGAGAGCTGCTTAGGGAGTTCACCAGGAAAGGGAACACAGGAAAGATACTTCTAGAGGGAAGAGGTTCTGCAAGGGAAAAGCTATGAGTACCTGAACCCCTGGGGAGTCTTAGCCCCAGCAAAAGGACCTTATCAAACAGGGGCTGGCTGTCCAGATTGAAAACAACATACAACTCCAGAAAAGAGCTGCAGTGGTTGATCTCTGAGAGTGGGGCTGGAGTGCAGAGATCACTGGTGTTGGCAAGAGATCTAACCCCAGAGGGGTGGCAGCATTGAGAGGGCCTTGCTGGATGGAGGAGATAGATGAACTCAGGTGGGGCAGACAGACTAAGATTAA
The DNA here is from genome assembly GCF_009764565.3 of Dermochelys coriacea. Taxonomy (NCBI): domain Eukaryota; kingdom Metazoa; phylum Chordata; order Testudines; family Dermochelyidae; genus Dermochelys; species Dermochelys coriacea. The sequence goes on along the minus strand of NC_050069.1, from coordinate 253,205,981 downwards.
CTCAGCCCTCCAGCTGGGGTGAAGGCTTGCTTGGTGTCTGTTCATCCATTGGTTAAATAAATTAGACCCCGACAGATACTGTTCACCACATTAAAAAAAAGAAAAAACTCACTGAGCTCACTGAAAGCCCATTAGGGGAACCTGAGGCAGGGATACGCCTACCGATCCATTCCATGGCATTTACACCAGCCTTGACACAAGGGGGTGCACCAAAGTGAGTGCCCACCAAAACATGGGTCTTCAAGGAAATTTAAAGATGGCAAATTCTAAATGATAGTAGGAAATACTTTTTCATAGACTATGGAAATCATTGCTCCAGGATGTTGCTGAGATCAAGAACTTAGCAAAATTAAAAATGAGATATAAATAACAACATCCAGAGTTATATTAGTTAACACTAACCAAAAAAATTGAAAGGGCAAAACCTTCTTGGGCGCAGATTATCCCATATCTGACTTCTGTGGGGTGGGTTTCCCCCCACCTTCTTCTTGCAGCATCTGATGCTGACCTTTTTGGAGACAGGATAATGGACTAAACAGACCCCAGGTCTGACCCACTAAGGCAATTCCTATGTTCCTAGAGGAAAGTCCTTTTCAAAAACTAGAATACACCATATAGCCTGAAATACAGCCCTGAAGTTGACATCTTATTAAGATGAAAGGGATTTGGGAGATGTCAGTGATGAGCAATAGAAGCATATTTTAACTTGTATTTCTACAGACCTACTGTACACTATCACTTAATTTATCTGCATTAATATGGATTTGGTGGATGGTAAATCATGTAAACTAAACTCTTTTTTATCTGACTGTAAGCTGGCTGCTATCCTAGCAGAGATTTTTATGACAATTATTAGTAATCTTTTCATAAATTGTAGAAGAGAGGAGCTATCAGTTTCCTTTCTATTCCAAGCCTGTATACTTAACGACTTCAATCTCCTACAAAGAACATTTTCAAATATACTATTTCTTTTTTTAAAAAGTGCCGTTCATACTGTCCATTGTGCAACTCCATCATCTCAGATAATATCTGAAAATAAAAGCACATTCCTTTTTAATCTATTGTGACAAAGTTCCTCCTCTACCTTGGTGGGTCTTGTGCTTATTGGAGGATTTGCTCACCTTGGAGCTTCATGGCAGCCCTCAGCTTGGCTGTTTTTCTGAACCCACAGTCCAGGTTGACTCCTCCTGTGTCTGACCAGGAGTTGGGAGGATTTGGGGGAACCCGGGCCCGCCCTCTAGTCCAGGTTCCAGCCCAGAGCCCTGTGGAATGCAGCTATCTAGAGTACCTCCTGGAACAGCTGTGCGACAGCTACAACTCCCTGGGCTACTTCCCCATGGCCTCCTCCCAGCACCTTCTTTATTCTCACCATAGGACCTTCCTCCTGGTGTCTGATAATGCTTGTACGCCTCAGTCCTCCAACAGTCTGCATTCTCACTCTCAGCTCCTAGCACCTCTTGCTCCCAGCTCCTTACACGTGCACCACAAACTGAAATGAACTCCTTTTTAAACCCAGGTGCCCTGATTAGCCTGTCTTAATTGATTCTAGCAGCTTCTTGATTGGCTGCAGGTGTTCTAATCAGCCTGTCTGTCTTAATTGTCTCCAGAATTGTTCTGGAACATTCCCTGTTACCTTACCCAGGGAAAAGGGACCTACTTAATAGGGCTAATATATCTGCCTTCTATTACTCTCCTGTAGCCATCTGGCCCGACCCTGTCACACTATGATGATAATTTATTTGAGGAATTTTCTCTTCCACTGAATGAACTTGTGAGATCTGCTGAGGCGTCTCCAAATCACATTCCCACTTATTTCACTATCCATGAAAAACAGACAAGATTCTTCCATTTGTAAGATCCACTAAGCCTGCAGTCCAGGGTAATTCCAGGATTAACATGCCAGCACAGGGATTCTGAAAGGTTTTCATCAAGTCTACCACAATGTGCTGCTATTTTGCCCACTGTTATATATCGTCCCCCATCACATTCTCAATGTACAACGTAGGTGTTTCCTGGTGCCATTATAAGGCTCTTTGACTATGACACAAGTAGTGCTTCTAGCCTTTTGCGACAAAGTAATTCCTTATTGTTTATTTGATGTCTAGGAGTTAGATTTGCCCCACTGGATGTTTTGCCGCCTAAAGACTAAAACAATCAAATCAGGCAGATGCAGCAAGTGGGTAATAAGAACTTCATGCCAAAGAGATGACGCTACAAACTGCATGCCATGATTTACAATAATAAACACAGGAAATGAAACACCCCAGAGACTCTCATAAGAAATGGGAAGTGGTTTAATACTCTGAAATTTCTGGATCTAAACATCCAAATAAGAAGTTAACACTTATCTTCATTAATCTATGTTGCTCAGCAATGCCCCCAGCAAAAGATATGAGAGGAGGTAAGGCACATCTCTCAGAATCCCAAAGTCACAGGCTGCAATAACAATTGGGAGAAACTCACACAGCCGCATAAGGGCTGCAGAAGGCCACCAACAGAGCAGAACGTGGAGGGTCAACAACATGAGAGGCAGACGGCACATGCACATATAGGGAGTCTCACAAGAAAATTTTTGGTGGCCTCAGAGGGCAGCCACCAACTCTTGCTGGCGGCCACTCTGACAATTTTTCTTAAAATACTTAATTAACTTTAGGAAAAACAAATAAATATGCACGTATACACATCCAAATCATTGTAATTTATTTATGTAGGTTTTTATTGCAGACTCAATAATACAAATAATATACAGTTGTCTCTATTCTTTACTAGACCTAAACAGAATAGAAACAAATAATTTGCCTTGCATGTTCTTGTCTTTTTTGTTATTGTTTCTTTTGCTTTTTTTAAACTCGCTAGCTAGTAATTCTGTTTCTGTGAAAAGTGATATTTGTATGTTTGTTACCACTGCTTTGTCGTCCCCTTCCCCCCCATCCCCCTTCACCGCCCCGGAGGCTTTGACTGCACAAAAAGCCCCTTGTGGCCGCATGAGGCCATCGAGGCAGCATTTGAAAAATGCAGTAGATCTCATTATACCTTTACTGTCAAGTTTTGTTCTGCTCTGGTTGTGGCATTTTATGCAAAATGTTTAATGAGTTCTATTCAAATAAGTTGCAAATTAACCACAAAACTTAAGTTCAAATACACCCTGCTCCAAGCCGTGGTTGGAGAGTAGGTTATAGAACTTAGCTTTGCCTATAGTAGGTAAGAGGATGGGTGCTTGATGGTGACAGGCGGTGTGGCTGGGGGAGTCTGAGTGGGAAGCTGTTGGGGCTGCTAATATTGCTCCTGAGGAGACAGGTGGGTGCTGGGTCGCCAGTGGTAGTGGCACTATGTGCTGGGAGCATTAGATGGGGGCGGGGGTTGGAGCCCAGGATATCAAAACCTTTTGTGTGTGGCTACCCCCACAGCCACCACCTCTCAGATCAGCTGCTCCTTCCACACCCATGTCCAGCAGGAGGAGCAGCAAGAGAGGAGGCAAAAGGAAGCCAGCTCTGTAGATGCCATAGCAGCATCTAGGGGCCAACAGGCAGAACTGTAGGTAACCGTTTGCTTTCTTCCCACAGCCCAGCTGGATGCATGACAATCCAGTTGAGATCCGCAACTTCATGACAGAGCTGGCAAATGTACAACACTGCAGTGCTGACTCTTCAGTATCACTTCCAGGTTATTACTAACCAAGAACCTACCACACTTGCTTCACTGTTGTACCCCACAGGCTTTCCTTTATTATATTTACTGCCTTGTCTTTATTTAGCTGCTTTCATTATATTAAACTGTAACGCAAGAAACCTACAGTATCCTGTAAGACATTAGCTGAAGCATAAGTTTGCATAAGGGTGGTTAAGTCATCTGTAACCCTTGGCATAGATCAACGGTTACGTTTAGACTTTAGGAACTAAGAAGAGCTTGCTCAAAGATAGGAGGCTGTAAATGCTACTGCAAGGAACATGGAAGTAATAACTGCAAATCCATTGAAGCAAGGAGTATCAGATATGATCCTGAGCTGAAATGGTAGTACAAGTATCAATAGTCTAGAAGAACACTTCAACATTAGAAAGGGAAGGAAATACAAATAAGGAAGAGTGGAGAAACCTCTACTGAATATGCAATAGACACGGTAGCGTCAGTGTAACATATTAAAAAAGTGATATCCCAGGCTGTGGACAGTAGAAGAGAGAAATGTAGCCCTTGGGAGATGCCAGAAAGATGGCCACTAGTGAAGATGAGGAAGGTGACAGTGATGAGGAAGATTTCAGGCTGTTCTGCAAGGGATGGTGTGAGTATGGCTGTTCAGATGTACATTCTGTAGTATCTCTATCTACCTTGCTGAGTTAGAGTGTTTGTGACTGTGCTAAATGTATTAATACATTATTTGTAAATATAGAAGAGTTCCTATAGTGGGCGTGTTGCAACTGGGCACATCAGGGTTCCCAACTATATAGTAATTTTAATAATATGGGGCCTGATCTTGGGATAAGAACCTCTCTACCCTCACAGTGATAACTGGGGATTCTTATACATAATCTACAGATCAGGCTATACTGTGCAGACGGCTCCACCACCTGATATGGTCTCAGCAATAGCCTCCTATAGCCAGAGATAAGGGAAAGCAAGAATAAGTAAGGCAGGCTCCTCTGCAGTGAGGGGAGGGGTTGTTTGCCTTGCCCCCACCTCAGGCTGCAGCAGGAGAGAAAACAGATCAGGCTCATACAGGAGCTGTAGGGACAGAGAAAAGCCACAGCTGCAAGAAGAGGCTAAGACTGAAATAAGCAATAAATGCCAGTAAGAGGAAGATCTGCAGAACAGCAAGGCTGCAGGCCTAAAAACGGAACTACAGATCCCACAGAAAAAGAACAGGAGAGAGCCATTTCCACAGGTGCCGTGAGAGAGAAACAAGCCGTCTTAAAGTTTCAGGAGCAGCAGGAGGAAGAATAATTAAAACAAAGGCCCAGATTGTCCCCTGAGATTTTCACAAAGGGGGAACCTACCTCTACCAAACTCTGCTCCCATCCTATCCCAATGGGAGAGAGGAGGAGATGGGGTCAGGTGGCACCTCTCCTCCCAAACATTTAGGCCTGGATGAAACCTCTCTGTGGGTTCAAGATCTGCATGTGGTGAATGAGAAGAGGCAGCAAGAATGGGTAGACTGGAGAAATCACACAAGCCACCTCCCACCCCTAAAGAGAAGCCCTGAAAAAGGTAACCTAGCCCTAGGCCGAACAATCTTTTTCACAGAGCCCCATACCCTTCAGGAGTCCCAGGGCCAACCACAGCCATGGGGATTCTGTTGTAGCATGGCTCCTAGGGGCTGCCTAGGGCCAGAGCTGGGGTGGAGGCACAGGCCTCCATGCATATGGCCTTGGCACCCCATAGACTCCCGGAAGATCTGCCTGGTTTTGGGAATGGGACCTGTAGCCTTCTCTGTGGGGGCATGGGGTGATACCATGGGGGAGCTCCATGAAAGAATCTTTACAGAGATCCTCCATATACTTCCTCATTCCAGATTTTATCACAGGAGAGGATACTCTGGGCCAAAGTCTACAAAGGGAAAGAATTTTTTTTCCCAAGGCCATGAAACTAATATTTCCTGGAATTCCTCCAAAAAGTTTTAACTGTGCTGAAGAATCAGCATGACTAAAATGGATTCATCACTTTTAGCAGCTTCATGTTGCATCAGGACTTGTCAATAAGTGTGATGAATAGCAAGTAAATCTTCTCTCAGAAATTACATCTTTACATTATTATTGCATCCAGAGTTCCCAATCAGGACTGGCATCCCACTGTAGTAGATATGTGTCAAAAACAGAGAAAGGCACAGTCTATCTTGAAGAGCTTGCCAGCTAAGAAGGAGATGAGGCATGTGAGGGATGTGAGACATAACTCCAGACCAGAAGAATGCGTAGAAAATAGAAAAGCAACTATTTGACATGCATTTGATTGGAAACCCTTCCAACCCTTACAGAATATCAAAGGGGTGCAAATTTCAATGCCCTGAGGTTAGACAAAAAAAGCTCAAAGAAACACAAGACAGAAAAACATGAGCAACTGTGACAGAAGACTTTGGGGACAGGTAGCAAAGAACAGCCATCTATTTATGGACTAGGGAGTAAGATTCCCCAGCATTCCTGGAAAACGGGCTCCAGCCCGAGAAGCAGAACGTCATAGATCTCACAAAAAAGGGCACTGGCGCAGCATTATGTAGATTGTGAAAACATCTGGAAGTGACACTTAAAAAAGAAAAAAGAACGGGAGGACGAGGGGAAGAAAGAGAGAGAGATGTCCCCTACGGATATGTTTATAGAGTTGCTGAAGTCAGGTGATGGCAGTGTTGAGAAGGAAGTTCCAACTCCATGTTATACCACAGAGATGTGACCTTTTTGCTTGAACATTCATATGTGCCCCCACATAGGCCCTTCTAGAAGAACTCAAGGTTACATTTCACTCATTTAATGGGGTAGTTAAATTATGGACTTTGCACCAGCCAGTGGAATAGTCTATTTGTTGCCATTTAGGGTCCATGAGAGCGATTACACCGCATCCAACTCCACTTTGAACCTAGCTGGTGCTGCATGGAGTGGTTCTTATAATAGCAGACTCCTTTGTGAGATAGCGTGATCTGAAGATCCAAGATGGAACCTTCTGGCCTTATAAAATGGAGGCTTGGGGGAGTGGGGCGGCTAGGAAAAAAAGGTAGCAGGCCAAGAGGCACATTACTACTGACTGCTGGTTCTTCCACATCTTTGCTGCTGTCTCTCTTATCACTCCATAGACAGCAGCTGGGGGAGGAAAAGAAGGTGGTGGCAAGGCATGGCAACCTGCGGGAGAGTCTGGGAACAGTAAACCAGGATATTAGGCATGTTGATGACCTTCTGTGAATGGCAACTTTAATATACTACAGAGTAGACTAATTCTTCAACATGTGGAGATGTAGTATTGAGAATGCTTTCTGTCCCATGAATGAATAAGTATGTTCTGCAGAAAGAGAGTCTTTAATGATGCATGCATCTGTCTGATTTATCAGTCTAGTCTCTTTGGCACCTGCATTCACCATGTGCAATTTGGTGATACAATTTCTATCACAAATTTAATATTTTAACCTAGCAATATTGGTACTGAAATGTATATATCTACAAGAGATATCTCTGCTCATGTTTCAGTGTATAAGCTGTGATTGCCTTCTGGCACTGAGAAGGAATTCTCCACCTACTTACCTTACACATATACAGGACAATGCATATTTGGCAGAATGCATTACTTTTGTCTTCCTCTCAAGCATCAGATATATAAACCACTGCCAAAGGTAGGATTTCAAGAGTAAATGGTCTGCTGTCATACTGCCACTCCTAATTTCCCAGTCTTTCTTCACAATTTAGATCTGAAGTCAATCCAAATTAAGTTATAAATCAATGTAAATCAAACATAAATATGAATGACTATGTAAAGACTGGAATTTCTTATGTCTAAATTACTAGAAGTAACTACACACTTGATATCAACAGCAAAATCCCCTTTAATGTGGGATAATATACAACTTATAGAACAAACCAAGGAGAAAGACAGCTAATTGCATTTTAACCAGAACAAACAAACAAACAAAATCACAGTCCTATCTTTGTACGGTTTGGTGAAGTGACACTGCTCCAGAACTCAGAACTAAGTAAAAGGGGGGTGAGAGGAAGAATTTCCAAAGATTGCCTGAGATTTGGCAGATTCTTTTATTCACCCAAGTAAGGGATGGTCTATATAAAGAAATTACACCATTTTAATTAAATCAGTTTCAAAATCAGCAACTGAATTAAACTAAATAGATTTCAGCCACTCTTAAACCAATTTAAGTGAAATGTGATGCAACTCCCTAAACTAGACACTCTTAAACCAATTTAAGAGGGTCCACACGAGGGAGTTGTATCAATTTAAAGCTAAATAAATTTAGAACCCGATTTAGTTAAATGGGTGTGTTTTCTGTGTGCACGCACACCAGGCCTAAGGCTAACATGTACTCTGTCACTCTGTCATGCGTGAAGAAAGACCTATCAACCCCAGTCTGTATTTTATTTTTAAAATCCAGTTCTGCAGCGAGCTGGTTTAAACTTTTCTAAATTCAAAATGTCAATGTTTTTCTCAAACTATTACATTTTTGAGATGAAAATGTTTGTGAAAATCAACTTTTTTGATCAGCTGTGGTCAGACACAACAATCAGTTAGGCTCCTTAGCCCTACTGACTTTCAGTGAAACTTACAGTTTGTCTACATGGCGAGTTAGTGTGCGACAAGCTAGGGAGTGAGCCTGCAGCGCACTAACTTGCCACACACTAAGGGCTTGTCTACACTTGAAATACTGTAATGGCACAGCTGTAGTGCTGCAGCTGAGCTGCTCTAGCACTTCACCATAGACGCTACCTATGCTGATGGGACGGCTTCTCCCATTGGTGTAGGCAAGTCACTTCCCCAAGAGGCAGTAGCTAGATTGACGGAAAAACTCATCCATCGACCTAGCATGTCTACACAGGGGACCAGGTGAGCCCCCTATGTTGCTCAGGGACGCAGCTGGGTCAACCTATCTTTTTAGTGTAGACCAGGCCTAACTGGCCATCCAGACCTGCTACTGCACACTGTAAATTCCATAGTGGGCTCTGACATACTGCTGTTTGAAATGGGAGTACATCAAAATGTGCAATGGAACTTACAGTGCATGGAGGAAGGGTCCACATGGTGAGCTAGTGCGTTGTAGATTCACACCCTGGCTGGCCGCGCACTAACCTGCTGTTTAGAGAAAGCCCTTTGGCTCCTCAGTCCCTCTTTTGAAAATGGGACTTAGTCACTTTTGAAAATGTTACCTAGGGTCAATTCATACTGAAGTATAAATATTATGGCTCCATTTGCCATTGACTAATTGTCATATGCACTACACTAATTACACTAAAATGGATATATTTCTGTAAAGCTTATGGCTGAGGTCCTCAAAGGGGGCTAAAGGGGCTGGCACCCAACTCTCACAAATAGTCAATGGAATTTGGGTACCTAACTCTCTTATGCCCTCTTTGAAGATCCCAGCCAGTATCAAAAACTAATTCTGCTACAAAACCATGTAATATATCTGTCCTTGGAAAGCATTTCCTCCTCTGGTATCCAAAAGTTATGATGCTATAGGCTACACTCATCTGTTTTCCTCCAGAAGGTATTGAAACAATAGCAAGCTATTTACATGCTGGGGTTCGGGGAAACATTGTTTATGAAGAGCAAACTATAGCAATTTAAACATTCAATTTTGAGATTAGTTGACAGGCACGGCAAGCGAATGTTTGTTTACTTCTGAAGAAATCAATGTCATAAAATAATGTTTAAACAAATGATGAAAGATGGGTTAATGAACCTTTCTGTTACATTAGAGAGTAGGGATTGAGAACATGGATTTTATTAAAGATATGTGGACTTTTAATATTAAGGGAGGGGAAAAAATCACTCATCCACTTTAAGATTGCTACTAATGAGTAAACAGGGCAATGAAAGCTACAGTCAGTTTGCTTAGCTCATCCATTGATCTGTGTTTCTAGAACAGTCATCTATTTTATGTTATGTAAAAAGACATGAAACTAATGACATCTCTTATACTTTGAAGTGTCATATAAGCAGATCTTCTCACTCAAAGGGAGAAGACACCAAAAGTTACTTTAAAGATGCAGCAGGGTTAGTATTAGTGGGTGATTCTGATATTGGGTACACCAGTGTAAAACTGAATTGAAATGCAAGAGGCAGAATGGTCCAGTGAATAGGATGGTGGACTTGAACCCAGGAAGCTCAGGTTCTAGTCTTAGCTCTGCTTGTGACCTTGGCAAAACTCTTCACCTCTATTTCCACTCCTATTGTGAGTATGTCTTGTCTGTTTAGCTTGTAAGCTCTTTGGGGCAGGAAATCTCTCTCACTATGTGTTTGTACAGTGCCCTGAGTTAGAGTTGAGGCTTCTAAGCACTACTATAATATAAATGAAGTTATTGGAGTTGCATTGTGATCAGAATCAGCTCTTATCTTCAGCAATGTATGTGATCTCTGGGGCCCTGTCTAGAAAGCTTCCTACCCATTCAATCCTGAGCTGACTGGACAAGTCATAGGCCAGCTCAGTCTTCTCCTCCAGCAGCAGAACTGGAGGGGAACACAATTAATTCCCTGATCCCTCACACTGGCAGCTTGGGGGCTTACATATAATAAGGCCAGCTCTGAGAATCATCATCAGGAATGGGCACTGACATAAATGATCAGCAAGCCTTCATCTTTACAACAGGGCCATTCTGTGAGAAAATCACTCTCTTCTGAAAACTCATCCTACGATATTCACTGAATGATTCGACTGGCTGAACATTCCCAAGGGCTTTTCAATTATGCTATTTTCTATTATTTATCCAGTGCCACCCAGCATGCTCCCCACTGCAGGAAGACATGGTCCTAGCCCTAAAACCTTACAGTTTAAGGTCTCGTCTACATTTAAAATGCCACAGTGGCACAGCTACACCACTGCAGTTATACTGCTGTAGCGCTTCAGGGTAGACCCTACCTCTGCTGTTGAGAAGCGTACTCCCACCTGCACAGTTAATCCACCTCCCTGAGGTTGATTAGGGATAGCTAGGTTGACAGAAGAATTCTTCCATTGCCCTAGCACTGTCTAGAATCATATAATCATAGAATATTAGGGTTGGAAGAGACCTCAGGAGGTCATCTAGTCCCATCTTCTGCTCAAAGCAGGACCAACACCAACTAAATCATCCCAGCCAGGGCTTTGTCAAGCCTGGCCTTAAAAACTTCTAAGGATGGAGACTCCACCACCTCCCTAGGTAACCCCTTCCAGTGCTTCACCACCCTCCTAGTGAAATAGTCTACACAGAGACTTAGACTTAACAATGCTGCTTAGGGGTGTGGATTTTAAGGGCCTGGTCTGGCAAAGCATTCAGAATCCTTAACTTCCACTGCAGTCAATGGGAGTTGAAGTTACTCAGTACCTTCAAACAGGCTCTAAGGAAGGTAATAGATTCACTTCAGATACAGAGTACAAAAGCTGATTAGATAGATGTCGGTCTCTAGACAGGATATATATATATATATATATATACTCTCTCTCTCTTTTAATAGCATGTGTAGCACTGATTTATTTCTGTCAAGATTAACAGTGGAATAATATTGCTCGAAACATTAAAAAGCCAAAAATGTAGGTATTGAAACGAAGAAAATACCTCAATTTGAAGCCTAAAGATTACTTTGGGTCCCAAAGGAAACAGAAGCAATTTAGTGTCTGATACCCTTAGCAAGAAAAAGGTTGGAAGATTAAGACCAACTGCTGTTTGGATAAGTGGTTAGTAATTGCACATATCAGCAATTATGTACTGTCAGATCATTTTCCTGTTACCCTAGTCCTCTCTTGTGTCCTGTCAGGGCTTATTTGGAATGACCCCACGTCAGTGGTCCTCTTCGGATTCACCTTCATAATGTCATACAGTAGCTCATCGACCAGTGCCTTGCAAGCTAAAGAGGAAAAAAGAAAACTCATTGTCACAAGAGAAACCATATCAGCCTATCTGATGGGGGTTTTCATTTGTAGGGGGCAGTTAGATGCTGACAATATATTAATGAGGTCCAAGTATGTGTGTGCGTGCGTGCGCGTGCACGCACACACACACACACACACACAGAGTCCTTACTTAGACTGCAATAAGCCTTCTGTCCCAGGAATGGCAGTTGCATGTGTTTGGAGAGAGGTGGTGTTATGAGGATCCTTTCATTTGTTTATTGTTTAAACAAAATGCTTTTCCACAGCCATAACCAAGGAGGGAAGGCAGCACCCTCTGGAAAATAAATGCATATTAAACTTCACTTTGTGAGAAATGCTTCTGCTTTGTTCCCAAGAAGTACCCCTCGAGCTACTACAGCACCATGTTCAGCTTGTGTCTGTTGAAATGGGGGGTGAGGGTACAGAAAGGTCATCTTTTTATGACACATAGGGCTGATATCTCTGGCAGGGGTGAGTTAGCAGTGATGGGAGAAGGGGATCAATCCCCAAAAGGAGGAAGTCTCCCCCACAATCCCTTCAGTTTAGCGACAGAGCTAACAGTTCAGCACATCACAGAAATGGGGCAACTAGTCCCTCACACTTGGGTCCACTCCTCACCCACATCTCATCGTATGCGTAAGTGCACAAAATATGTCTTTTCCCATTCTGTTTATTCACCAGTAATAATGATTTAGAGAAGAAAAACACAGGGAAAATAGATGAAATATTAGCAGAACTGTTTATAAACTGTATTCAAAAATATAAACACACCCTGTAATGTTTTGGCACCATGAAATATTTTGTTTGCTTGCCTGGGTACAACCTGCATGCAGGAGATAGTCCCTTACAAGGATTCTTAGAAAGAAAAAAAAGGCAAAACAGACTTTATTGGTGGTATGTACATCTTTCAGCATGAACTGCACCACAGCTGGCAGCAAGCATTTTATTCAAGCCCTAATTGCTATATAATCAAATAGCCAACATTTATAACACTATTTATAATAGTGCCGTCTGTTGATTTCCCATGACATTGCGCACACAACTTAATTTTAGGAGAAACACTACATATGCTTGTTCAAAATTTGGACTTTGTAAAAACAAACTGTATAAAAAGCCATTTTAAAAATATCCCAATGGAAACAGCTGTCCCCCCAGCTGTAATGTTCTAGTGATGCATAGTTGGCCTACAGGGTAGTGGACGATAAGGTAGTGGCCTACAGGGTAGTGATGCATAATTGGCCTACAGGGCAGTCTCTGAGATAGTCCGTCCCAATTCATTAGGGCCTTTGCAGGTTAAGGCCCAGCCTTTGAATTCTTTTCTGAAACCAAGCGGGAGCCAGCACAGCTCACAAAGCCCAGGTGATACAGTCATGGTGGTCTCTCATGCTTGTGAGAAGGGCTGTCCCAGATTCCTCCCATCCCCCCCCCTTTTTTTTGGCGGTTGTTGCATTCAGTCCCGAATAGACTGAATTGAATCTTTCCACTGGGTGGTGACAAAAAAATGGCTTCCAGGAGCCCTGTCCTTGTGTGAGTTTCTTCGCTAGTCAGAGACTCTGCATCTTTCAGAAGGGGAATACCATCTGTTCCAATACAAGCACTTTTTCTCCCCCCACAGAAGTAACTGATTTCCCAATCAAGTGTCAAAAGAGAACAAAATCTATTCCAACTAAGCTCATATGTTCACTGCCTGAGGGAAGCCTTAGACTTATATGGCACTGGGTATACTCATGGAACAGTAACTATTTTGCTAGCTAATCAAGTTAGGTAGAGTTCCAACTACTATGGGCTGAATGGTGCTCCTTACACTGTAGATCTAGTGGGTCGGATCTTGCTCTCAGATGTACTGGTGTAAATCCACAGTAACGCCAGTGAAGTCAATGAAGTTACTCTGGATTTACACCAATGTGAATTGGACCAGAATATGGCCCAGTTTCTCAAAAATGCTACATTCTTACCCAGCCCACCATTGGATTTTTATCTATTGAGTGGAGCTAATTGTACTACCTATTAAAAGAAGCACAAAGGAATATAGAACTATAAACTCCCATCTATGAACAATGGGAACCCCTCCCTGGGGGCTCTGCAGACCTAGAGATGTCTCTCCAAATTCTCTCCTTCCCAAAGTTGCAACGGGAGTAGCTGTATTAACCTGCCTTCCCTCACTGTCAAACCTCCCCTTTTAGGAGGGCTCAGGAAACAGCTACTGTGAGGGCAACTGGAAACAAGGCTCCTACAGAAAACATGCTCTCCAGAAGTCAGAAGGAACTAGGAAGGGGGCCTGGTAGCAGGACCAGAAGCAAGGAACATCACAGGGAATCCAAGGGAGCGGAATCCATTACTTCTGTGTAAGAGAGAATGGGGCCCCATTCTGCAGGTGCCTCCTCAGATGGAACTGAAGGCACTCATCACCTCTTAAGGGGAGCTCTGAACATTGCAAGACTGGACTTCAAGCTATTTTCAAGAGTCAAAGTGAGGCTGAGCATAGACATCAGCCCTGTATTTAAGGATTCACCACACTGCCAAGATAACTAGGTTCCACAAGAAGCTGTGTGCAGATTAATACACTTCAAAAATTAGTTGACCTAGCATAGACCCACCAGGACTGATGAAGATTTTAGACTGAACGTTTAGACTGCCTCACAGCCCTCCCCAAGAAATTGCATGGAAGCAGGAAATGAATTGGAAAGGTTGAAAGGAGGCCAGCAATTGAGTACTCCAGGCCAGATAGGAAACCAAAACAGAGACAAGAATCTCCAAATATTGGCGAGTTAGCCCTGGTTGCAGTCTGGAAAGGATCCTAAAATAACAAGGATTCCTGGAGACATAATAAACACGTCTCTGAGTTGTCATCTTGAACGGAAGGTAACTGCCTAGATATCTGACTTACTGTTAAAACTAAATATGTAGTTCTTTACCGTTTTGTCAGCTATATCTCTACAGGTTTATGATTTTCCAGGAAAGCACACCAGAAATAAAAGCAAATGTCCAAAGAAATTATGTATCTTGATCTTCAATTTTAGTTGTTGATAATGGGTTGAAAACACATTTTTAAAAAGTTATGTAATTGAGTTCCAGTTCAAGACATTTTATCTTGGAATTCATCAGTCTCTTGTGCATACATAATGCAAACTGCCCTGGCTGATGCATATATAGTTACAACTCCATTGTTAGTTTCAGGGAAGACTCAATTCTTGATTTCCTGAGCTCAAGTCAGTATACAACACAGTCCATGCAGTTCCAATTTCCCAGATACTTAAGAATTTCCTCAATTCCTTATACAAGCACAGCACCTGATTCTTCCCCTCGCTTATATCAGTTTTACAGAAGTGTAACACGATTACTGAGCTACAGTTATTCCTGATTTATCCAGTGCCAGCGAGAAGAGAAACAGGCTCACAGTCTGGTTTTAGAGTAGCAGCCGTGTTAGTCTGTATTCGCAAAAAGAAAAGGAGTACTTGTGGCCCCTTAGAGACTAACAAATTTATTAGAGCATAAGCTTTCGTGAGCTACAGCTCACTGCATCCGATGAAGTGAGCTGTAGCTCACGAAAGCTTATGCTCTAATAAATTTGTTAGTCTCTAAGGGGCCACAAGTACTCCTTTTCTTTTTGAGTCTGGTTTTAGAATCGTCCTGTTCCCAATTCCTGCAGCCTCCCTTAGCCCCAAATGTTTATACCCTCTGGCTAGTGGTTCTTATTGCCTGCTGAACACTCCTATTTCAAATCTTCTCCTCAGTTCATGCTGAGTTCTCCCCACAAATTGTAAAGAAAATACTCTCTGGGTCAGATATTTTTAATATGGTGCACATTAAATGATTAAAAGCTGGCTAATTCAGAGGTCTCAAAATGTAATTGTAAACAGGGAATCATCAGCAAATGGGTGTGTTTCTAGTCAGGTCCCGCAGGGATATGTTCTTGGCCCTATGATATTTAACATTTTTATTAATGACTTTGAAGAAAACATAAAATTAATCACTGATAAATTCTGCAAGTGACACAAAAATTGAGGGAGTGGTGACTAATGAAGAGGACAGGTTACTCATACAGAGCAATCTGGATTGCTTTGTAAACTGGGTGCATGCAAACAATTTGCATTTCAATGTAGTCAAATGTAATAAAATGTAAATGTACACATCTCAGAACAAAAGAATGTAAGCCATACTTACAAGATGGGGGACTCAATCCTCAGAAGCAGTGACACTGAAAAAGATTTGGGGGTCATGGTGAATAATCATCTGAATGTGATCCTTGGATGCGTAAACAGGAGAAGCTTGAGCAGGAGTAGAGAGATTGTTTTACCTCTGTAATTGGCACTGGTCTGACTGCTGCTGGAATACTGTGTCCAGTTCTGGCGCCCACAATTCCAGGAGGAAGTTGATAAATGGGAGAGGGTTCAGAGAAGAGCCATGAGAATGATTAAAGGATTAGAAAACCATGCTTTATACTTATATTCCCGGAGCTCAGATCTATTCATCTTAACTAAGGCTATGTCTACACTACAGACCTTACAGTGGCACAGCTGTACTACTGCAGCTGCACTGCCATAAGGTCTCCCATATATCTGCTCTATGTCGACAGGAGAGAGCTCTTCTACCAGCATAATTAAAGCATCTGAAATGAATGGCGGTAGCTATGTTCGCAGGAAAGCATCTCCCACTGACATAGCGCTGTTCACACCCATGTCTTTGTCAGTGAAACTTATGTCAGTTGTGGGGTGGTTCCCTGACCTACAAAAGTTTTGCCAAAAAAATTGCTAGTGTAGACAAAGCCTAAGAGAAGGTTAAGGTTGAATACAATATATAAAGTACCTACATGGGGAACAACTATTTATTAATGGGCTCTTCAATCTAGCAGAGAAAGGTATAACACAATCCAATGGCTGGAAGTTGAAGCTAGACAAATTAAGTCTGGAAACAAGGTGTAAATTATTAACACTGAGAGTAGTTAATCATTGGAGTAACTTAACAAGGGCTGTGGTGGATTTTCCATCACTAGAAATTTTAAAATCAAGATGGTATGTTTTTCTGAAAGATCTGCTCTAGGAATTATTTTGGGGAAGATCTATGGGCTGTCTTACACAGGAGGACAGACTAGATGATCATAGTTAAATAAAAATACCACATAAGACTCGGACTGCTTTAAAGTAGAAGTCTAAAATGGAGCTCTCCCCATGTACTGGTCTTCAACATTTCTTGCTTCTTTAAATAAGATCAGCAACATTCATGGGCATCTCATCAATCTGGGTAGAGTAGTACTGTTCAATATCATGCAGGATATGGATGTCATCTTTCTTTACAAAGATGATCATAGTGGTCCCTTCTGGACTTGGAATCTATGGACTTTTATTTTTGTATTATGTATAAGAGTGCCTATTGAGAGCCCACAATCAGTGGGTTACATCCAAGTCAATGAGACACTCATCACCTAAGGATCTGGCTCATTAGGAGTACATACACATCTGCATTGACCAAAATGACCAAGAAACAGCTTCTTCACACACCAAAATAAATTCCTTTCTTTCCCTCCACTCCTGAATTCTAAGCAATCCTAAAGCCTGGAAACAGAATAACCTGGCAGCAAGCATTGAAAGTTACCAAATCTAGGGAGAAACGGAGAAGTGAGTTTCAGAGTAGAGAACCCCTGCTACCAGGCTACTCCTGTTTATGTGGGACTGTTAGCTCAAGTGCCTGAGCTAAGCTTATCACAACTGCCATGGCACCGGACAAGGAGAGAGGCAGCCTTAAGGTAGCCAGAGGAAGAAGGAAGCAGCAGAATGAAAGTTCCCACACACAGAATGTTTTGGGACTCTGTCTTTAGCCTGTCTGTCCCACATCAGCAGCAGACAGGTCTGCCTGCAAACAGAATTGGGGATGGGGAGGAGGAGTCTACTTGTAAGGAATAAAAAAACTACCGAGTAAATGGAAGGAGTCAATTATGGCCTGTACAGCCAGCAGAGCTTGGGTGTGGGGTGTGGAGTTCACAGTCCCAAGCCATACTGGCTGAAGGCATTATGCCTACAAAGGGCAGAAGGCTCTATGGATTTGGAGAGGTGCAGTCAGAGGGGGCACTGAATACACGTCTAAACTGTGGAGTGTGCTCTCCCCAGTACCATCCTTCAGGCACTATCAGGTGTGAAGGGGCCAGATGATAGCCATGCCCTCAGCCTCCAAGGTCACACCTCTTCTGGGGTGACAGTACTGCTCCCAGTGCTGCTTAGCCATGGTCTCTGTTACATGGTCTGACTCATGCTGAAGTCAAAGGGAACAGCATCCAAATAACTGACTAGAGAATCTGGCCCAGGAACAGAAAGCTTCAGTACCATGGCAGGGGAGGCAGGGGCTCCAGGTACCCTGTCCACCATCTATCACCCATAAGAACATAAGAACAGCCATACTGGGTCAGACCAAAGGTCCATCTAGCCCAGGATCCTGTCTTCCAACAGTGGCCAATGCCAGGTGCCCCAGAGGGGATAAACTAGTGACAGAGGATGTGGAAAAAGCTAATGTACTCAATGCTTTTTTTGCCTCTGTTTTCACTAACAAGGTCAGCTCCCAGACTGCTGTGCTGGGCAACACAAAATGGGGAAGAGATGGCCAGCCCTCTGTAGAGATAGAGGTGGTTAGGGACTATTTAGAAAAGCTGGACGTGCACAAGTCCATGGGGCCGGACGAATTGCATCCGAGAGTGCTGAAGGAATTGGCGGCTGTGATTGCAGAGCCCTTGGCCATTATCTTTGAAAACTCGTGGCGAACGGGGGAAGTCCCGGATGACTGGAAAAAGGCTAATGTAGTGCCCATCTTTAAAAAAGGGAAGAAGGAGGATCCTGGGAACTACAGGCCGGTCAGCCTCACCTCAGTCCCTGGAAAAATCATGGAGCAGGTCCTCAAAGAATCAATCCTGAAGCACTTAGAGGAGAGGAAAGTGATCAGGAACAGTCAGCATGGATTCACCAAGGGAAGGTCATGCCTGACTAATCTAATCGCCTTTTATGATGAGATTACTGGTTCTGTGGATGAAGGGAAAGCAGTGGATGTATTGTTTCTTGACTTTAGCAAAGCTTTTGACACGGTATCCCACAGCATTCTTGTCAGCAAGTTAATGAAGTATGGGCTGGATGAATGCACTATAAGGTGGGTAGAAAGCTGGCTAGATTGTCGGGCTCAACGGGTAGTGATCAATGGCTCCATGTCTAGTTGGCAGCCGGTGTCAAGTGGAGTGCCCCAGGGGTCGGTCCTGGGGCCCGTTTTGTTCAATATCTTCATAAATGATCTGGAGGATGGTGTGGATTGCACTCTCAGCAAATTTGCGGATGATACTAAACTGGGAGGAGTGGTAGATACGCTGGAGGGGAGGGATAGGATACAGAAGGACCTAGACAAATTGGAGGATTGGGCCAAAAGAAATCTAATGAGGTTCAATAAGGATAAATGCAGGGTCCTGCACTTAGGATGGAAGAATCCAATGCACCGCTACAGACTAGGGACCGAATGGCTCGGCAGCAGTTCTGCGGAAAAGGACCTAGGGGTGACAGTGGACGAGAAGCTGGATATGAGTCAGCAGTGTGCCCTTGTTGCCAAGAAGGCCAATGGCATTTTGGGTTGTATAAGTAGGGGCATAGCGAGCAGATCGAGGGACGTGATAGTTCCCCTCTATTCGACACTGGTGAGGCCTCATCTGGAGTACTGTGTCCAGTTTTGGGCCCCACACTACAGGAAGGATGTGGATAAATTGGAAAGAGTACAACGAAGGGCAACGAAAATGATTAGGGGTCTAGAGCACATGACTTATGAGGAGAGGCTGAGGGAGCTGGGATTGTTTAGTCTGCAGAAGAGAAGAATGAGGGGGGATTTGATAGCTGCTTTCAACTACCTGAAAGGGGGTTTCAAAGAGGATGGCTCTAGACTGTTCTCAATGGTAGCAGATGACAGAACGAGGAGTAATGGTCTCAAGTTGCAATGGGGGAGGTTTAGATTGGATATTAGGAAAAACTTTTTCACTAAGAGGGTGGTGAAACACTGGAATGCGTTACCTAGGGAGGTGGTAGAATCTCCTTCCTTAGAGGTTTTTAAGGTCAGGCTTGACAAAGCCCTAGCTGGGATGATTTAACTGGGACTTGGTCCTGCTTTGAGCAGGGGGTTGGACTAGATGACCTTCTGGGGTCCCTTCCAACCCTGATATTCTATGATTCTATGATTCTATGATAACTGTGTGTTGTGTGAAAAAATACTTCCTTTTGTTTGTTTTAAACCTGCTGCCTATTAATTTGGTCCTATATGTTAATATTCCCCACTCCCAATACCAGCCTAACAAATGTTAAAGGTGTGCTTAAGGAAGGAAAGAGGAAAATATTATAATCAAGTCAAATATGAGACCAGAGTGACAGGGTAAGCTTCACTGAGAGAATTGAAGAATTATAGGCAAATATAAACAGGACCCTCCAATATAGGATTCAAACTGGCCTGAAACCACAGAATACATTCCTGGGCATTCAGAAGCATGAAAAAGAGAAGTATGGTTCAATTAACTAGAGGATTGCAAACCTGATTCACAAGTTGATCAATAGGCATCATATAGGCAGAACGCAATAACACTTCATGTTTTCTTCGTACAAACTAATAGAAGAAGCTCAAGAAAAATAGATCTTTTAATCTATAGCCAGGGTTACCAAAGATCGTAATTTAAGTAGCTGTGAACCAGTCAGAGAACTGAGTTAGAGTATAGTCATATTTTGTTTACTCAGATCTTTTAAATATATAATTTGCATAACAGTAGTACCTAGACCCCATCTATCCAAACACATAGTAATTCATTTCCCCCAAACATCTTCCATTCTAACTAGGCAAGACTGAAGGATGGGAAGGCAGGAATGTTATCATCCCTATTTTACAAGTGGGAAACTGAGGCACAAACAGATAAAGTGACTTTCCTAAGGTCACACTGTGAATGGGTGGCAGAGTCAAGTATTGAACTTTTATCTCACAAATTCCAGTCCACTGACTTAATCACAGGACTCTCCTTCCTCTCTCTAAATATATATATACAGCACTTGAGAATTCGCCTCAAGCTGAGCCAATTTCCAGCTCAGAGTGAATCTGTGAAGCTGAGTTATACATTTTCCTCCTCCTCCAAACCAGGCACAAAATGTGTTTTTTAATGGAAACCTGCCACTGAACTATCACACTGTGAACAAGGCCAATATATATATATATATGAAGCGACTGTATCTAATATATGCTCAAGATAGAAGTTTGAGATGTCAGAACGTTTTATCTGAAACAAGCAGACATTCATGCACAAGAGGATAACTTCAAACCTATCTCCCCATCTATCCAACTCCAAGCTCTAGGTAGATAGAGAAATCAAGCAGAAGCTGAAGTTGCTGAAGGAATGCAAAATGATTTCTGCAGGCAAAAAGAACAGGGTGTCCCTGTGAGTACTTCTAAACACAATTTTAGAGAGAAATGGGGAAATTATTTACTCTCAGGTCTCCTGCCCTCACATGCAGAACTGTGAGCTAAGTAACATGCTCTGATGAGGTAGTCAAACCATGTGCCTCAAGGGGTTCGTACAGCACACAATACCTTCTTTCAGTCGGTTCCTTTTTCTCCCAAACCAACCGCATTTTCTTTAGTTAAAAAGAAAGAAAATTATAGCACAAGACATAGGAAGAAAAGTAGGAGACTGAAGCACTACAGAACCAGTGCCTCAACTCATGCAAATCCGAATAGCTCTATTGACTTCCAGTGAGCTGCTAATTTACACAAGCTCAGGATCTGGCCCAGAGTTTTACACACCTCTGAGTTTGATCTCGTACCATGGAAAATCAGGAATAACTCTGCTGATTTGAAAGCCGTGCAAGTGAGACCACACTCAGACTTACTAGACAGTAAATTCCTTTCTCCAAAGTTATATTTGTTATTAAGAATCCTCAGTCTTGGCGACTGCAAAACCAGAAGGATATTTCCATTAGTTTACATATTCAGATCCAATAGATGACAAAAGGGAAATGAATTACTGAAGACAGGAATAGCATTTTTTGAAAACTATATTTATTAATTTTCTTTACACCCAGTAAATGCTATATTGTACATGATGCTGATTTTTTAATATTTACATAAATAGAATCCCACGTCCCTTATGTATTTATATATCAGATATTAACATTAAGCTATTTAACATTCTTAGAGAATAAAATGAAAAATGTGTCTGAAATAGATAACTTTGTAACTGCTCCTGCTCCCACTGAACTCAATGGAAAACTCACATTGACTTCAATAGAAACAGAGTTAAGAATCTAACCATGTATGTACTAGCTGTCTGTTACAGTTATGGTACAGTATCTTTTCAGAAAATTAAAAACCTGTCAAGATTATTATGAGTATTATTTAATCCTTCTGGTGTCAATGTCTTTTCCTAGAGCTATACTATCCATTGGAGCTGAAATTCATCCCTGTGCAAAGGGCCAGCACAAGGCATATTCAAACACTTGTATCTCACTTAATCCTTCAAAATAAGATGTAAATAATGCTTAAGTGGTGCTACTTCAGAAGAAAAACACCATCACCAAAAGATGGAGGGGAGGCTGGGTTATGAACCTTCATAACAGCCATACAAGGGAACCTCCTTCTCTGCCCGTGTTCATGGGCTGTTCTAGCACTGATCTAGTTCAGTGGTTTTCAAACTGTGGTCTGTGGACCCCTGGGGGTCAACAGACTATGTCTAAGATTTCCACAGGGGTCCACACCTCCATTTGAAATTTTTTAGGTGTCCACAAATGGAAAAAAGGTTGAAAACCACTGAGCTAGTTAATCAGGAAGTATATATAGATCTAACTTCAGTCAATAATAGCATGCTATTCTAGAAAAGCACGTGCTCTTGGTGAGTACCACAAATGCATGAGAGAGCAGAGTTGCTCTCAAAACTCTCCCCAAAATGCCCTTGACTGGCTGGCTCACATAAAGGAAAAGAGCCTATTACTGCTAAAAGCTAATAGAGCTTTTCCTTTAGCTGAAGCAAAAGAGGCTTATGCTTTTTGTATTGAAGGTCACATGTTCAATCCCTGCAGACAATCAGTAGTGGGAGAAATAAAAATAATAAACAAATAGTCAAAAAGGAATACGAAAAGTGGCTAATGGCAACATTTTGATGGTTAGAGATGGTAAAAAAAAAAAGAGTGAATTTTTTCCATTAAAATATTTTGGTCAAAACTTCAAAAAATTTCAGCCAGCTTCATTGATAATACAATTTGTAATAACACTTATTTGTTTATTTTTTGTTAAGAGATTTAGACTATCCCCAATTTCCCTCAACCTTCCCTTTATTATTAGTCTGCTTATCTTCCAAAAAGATCATCTAAACTACACTTCTATAGGGAATGCGATCATTAGCAGTGTAGGGCTTTGCAATTATCCAGTTCTGAATGAACTTGTTGTTAAAACATATTTTTTTAAGTCTAATGAAAACATTAGATCAATTCCTAGCAGTAATAGTTGTCATTAAATCAATAGCTTGTGTAAGTCCATTATATTGATATTTGACACAAGCTGTTGAAGGTCTGCTAACAATGGGGCCATACTGAAGTATGCCCTCGACTAAGCATATTTCAAACACGATAAAAATCTGTTAACTCTACAGTATCTAAAACTTACCAATAAAATAAGCAGCTCACTGAAATGTTACTGTATCTTCTACTAAGATCGCCATAGTTATACGGGCTTTGGAACCAGACCATTCCTTGGGGGTATAGTGGAATTCTCCTCTATCTCAGCTATGTTCTAGCACCAGCTAGAAAAGCTTTCTGATTATTTAACCACCTGGTTCACAAAGTACATATAGCGATTTCATAACAAAATGCTGCTAAGCTTGAAGGGCCTGCTCCTACTCCCATTAAAATCAATGGGAGTTCTGTCATTGATTTCAGTGGGAGCAAGATCTTTTCTTAAGTTCATGGGAAAGGAAAGATCTTACCAAAAGAGAAAAAGAGAATGTGTGTGTGTGTGTGTAAGTGTACTAGCTGTCAGGATCAAGAAACAAAACAAGACTGATTTCCTCATACAAAAGCAGACTTTATTTTGCTAGGTCCCCTGTAAATACCATCACATTGCAAATGTCAAAATTATTTAAAGACCTAGGGCTCTTATGCAATACATATTTTAATATTTCACTTGTGGGCTGTAAATATGGCTTCTATCCTCTTGTGGACTCCCCTGGGATGGTTCAAAAAGGGTCTCATTCTCTATTACCAAAGAGTTTTGAGTCATTTCAATAGACTCCTATAGGTTTAATCGCTGTTAAATGCTATGAGATTTTACCATAAGGACTATACAAGCTTGGCTGCACAAGGCTAGAGTGAATGGCTAGTTAGAGGGAAAGGAGAGTGTCAGAGAACAGTGACTCAATGTGGCATTTATCTTAATTTGCCAGGTCATTAATTCTGAGCAGTAAGAATTTCCCATCTCTGTGTTTTTGGTTTTTTAATGCAAGGTGAATGTGGGGAGTGTGTATGCACAGCAGGAAAAGGGGAGGTGAAACCAATGGTAGGATGCCAACTTTATGAGCCATGGTGCCAGAGCTGAAGAAGATAGTCCAGGGAGGCTGGAGGAATGTGAATCTGGGTTCTGTGTTGAGATCCAGCTATCTCTGGCGTCTCTGCTTTTCTCTCCTTTCTCAGACTGTGATCTCACTAAGACTGCACTGTCACAGATCCCACCTCCCAGCAGGGACAAAGGGTCTACTGAGGAATTAAGCACATTCTGAGACAAGTCCTCCCTTTCCCACATACTAAGTCAAGGGTGTCTACATTAGGCTTTGTCTACACAAGGAATTTTTAGCAAAAATTTCCCACCAGTGGAAGCACTTGTGTATATAAGGCTCCAGCAGTCAGAAGTGTATTTAATACCTTGTCCTTTAGATCTGCTCCAAGCAGGGTTAGACACCAGTGCTAAAAAGCCCAGTAGCCAGTCTACACCAGCGCTCCCACTATTATTACCATCAGTGGAACTATACTAGTGGTAGCAATGGTGGGAACTTTTTGCCAAAACCCTAGTGTAGACACAACCTCTGGGACAAAGGCCAATATCACTTACTATGAAATTACCATAATGTCTAGCAAACAGGGACAAATGTGGCACACTAACTCCTCTAGACATCAAGCTTTAGACTTAATCTGGCTGAAGCATCTTAAATACTTGATTAATTATTCTTTAACAAATACTGAGTTTAGGGGATTTTTATGTCTGAAAAATTACCTACTTATACTCTACTGAACAGGTTCTATAATGAGAACCTAAGTCTTCATCAGAAAATATTTTTAGTTTCAGAATATGGTGGAATTGTTCCAATTTGACCAAACTGAAAAGCAACTTAGAAAACAGAAACCACCCTCAAATTCAGAAAGGAAGATGAAGGATGTAAAGAGGACAGTATGCAGTCTTCTGGGAATGAAAACCAGAGGAGGAATGGGGGTGGTGGTGAAGGGGGATGATCTCGTTTATTCTAAGGGAAAAATCTGTTTCCCCCCCCCATCATTTGGAATCTTTAAATCCAGACCGGATGTCTTTCTAAAATATACATTCTGTCACAGTTCAATCACAAGTTATGTGGCTGAAAGTGTGGAAGTTCAGGAACTGAGGCTGAGAATTTGTAACAGTACAAATAATATAATACAAGTAGCCAGAAAAATATGTTTATTTTACGTTTCAGATCTGAGCACCATTTGTTTTATCCCAGCAAATAAATAAATATATTTATCAGCCACAGAGTAGAATATTGCAACACAATCAGACTGCTTAGAGACCAGATGCAGGCTGTCCTCAGATTCCAGTTTAAAATCTCAAATACTTTTTTATAAGACCTCTGACTCAAGCAGTAAGCATGAAAGGATTCCAGTTAATCAAATACATATTTCCTTATTTAACTGTAATATCAGAAATTAAGCTTGCAGTACGTTCTTAAGAGATAGAATATTTATTTAATTACAAGTTGTTTTTTTTTTTTAAAAAGCTATATTGTTGGTTAGGTAACTGTACTGAGTTCTTTGCATATGATTAAAGAGAGTGGTAAGATGTTCTCTCCTTCACTTTCTGTCCTGGACAATTGTGCAGCATGCCAGTGTTAAAGAGCTGCCATATTCCACCTCAGAGGTGGCTGCACATCAGCATTATTTGAAGGTATTTCTTTTAAATATAGATTGATTTCAGGCCACTATTAGATGTTTTGAGAAGAAAATTACTATATAAAACTGCTTAGGATGGGGTGCTGCAACAATTTGTATAGTGGGGGTGCTGAGAGCCATTGAACCAAACTCTAAACCCTGTATATGATGGAAACCCCTTCAATCCAGGGGGTGCAGCAGCCAGCATCTATAGCTCAGGAACTATATATTTTATACTGGACAGCTGTTTGATGAGGGAATCATGTTTTTCTGTACTGGGCTGTAAAACACCCAGCACAGCTTTTATGCCATAAATAAGTAAATAAAAATAAAAGATATTTTCAATATTACCTATAAAAGATATTACCTCACCTACCATGCTCGCATCAATAAGTAATCACAGACACACAAACTACATTAAAAAAAACTATTGAGGTTGCAAAGTTAGGAAATGCCAGAATGAAGATGGCCCATGAAGGAGGCTGTTGTCTGTAGAACCCATGCCTCTTTGTTGCAGAAGTTGGGAGGTGTTTAGCGAATGAGGCAGGCGATTATAGGAAAAGAAAGAATGGTCTAATGGTGAAGACAGCTGAATGCTGCCCTGGAGAACGGGATTCTACCCCTGCTTCTGCCACAGAGCTCCTGTGTGATGCTGGGCAAGTTACTTAAACCTAACTTTTCATGGGTGGCCTTTGTGTGTTCCTCATTTTCTGCATGCTCAATATGAGACCCTGAGGTTTGATTTTCAGAAGTACTGATCTCTTCCTGCTGCAAATGAGGTCAATGGGAGCTGTGCTTGGAACACATAAAGAGCTATATAATGCTAAGTAGTCTGAAAAATTAGATTCTAAACACCTAAATTGGGCACTCAAAATTAATGACAGGTTTCAGAGTAGCAGCCGTGTTAGTCTGTATTCGCAAAAAGAAAAGGAGTACTTGTGGCACCTTAGAGACTAACAAATTTATTAGAGCATAAGCTTTCGTGAGCTACAGCTCACTTCATCGGATGCATTCAGTGGAAAATACAGTGGGGAAATTTATATACACACACAGAGAACATGAAACAATGGGTTTTAATCATACACATTGTAAGGAGAGAGATCACTTAAGATGAGCTATTACCAGCGGGAGGGGGGGGGGGGAGGAAAACCTTTTGTGGTGATAATCAAGGTCGGCCATTTCCAGCAGTTAACAAGAACGTCTGAGGAACAATGGGGGGTTGGGTGGAGGGAGAAATAACATAGGGAAATAGTTTTACTTTGTGTAATGACCCATCGACTCCCAGTCTCTATTCAAGCCTAAATTAATTGTATCCAGTTTGCAAATTAATTCCATTTCAGCAGTCTCTCGTTGGAGTCTGTTTTTGAAGTTTTTTTGTTGAAGAATAGCCACTCTCAGGTCTGTAATCGAGTGACCGGAGAGATTGAAGTGTTCTCCGACTGGTTTTTGAATGTTGTAATTCTTGACGTCTGATTTGTATCCATTTATTCTTTTATGTAGAGACTGTCCAGTTTGACCAATGTACATGGCAGAGGGGCATTGTTGGCACATGATGGCATATATCACATTGGTAAATGTGCAGGTGAACGAGCCTCTGATAGTGTGGCTGATGTGATTAGGCCCTATGATAGTATCCCCTGAATAGATATGTTGACAGAGTTGGCAATGGGCTTTGTTGCAAGGATAGGTTCCTGGGTTAGTGGTTCTGTTGTGTGGTGTGTGGTTGCTGGTGAGTATTTGCTTCAGGTTGGGGGGCTGTCTGTAAGCAAGGACTGGCCTGTCTCCCAAGATCTGTGAGAGTGATGGGTCGTCCTTCAGGATAGGTTGTAGATCCTTGATGATGCGTTGGAGAGGTTTTAGTTGGGGGCTGAAGGTGATGGCTAGTGGCGTTCTGTTTTTTTCTTTGTTGGGCCTGTCCTGTAGAAGGTGACTTCTGGGTACTCTTCTGGCTCTGTCAATCTGTTTCTTCACTTCAGCAGGTGGGTATTGTAGTTGTAAGAATGCATGATAGAGATCTTGTAGGTGTTTGTCTCTGTCTGAGGGGTTGGAGCAAATGCAGTTATATCGTAGAGCTTGGCTGTAGACAGTGGTGTGGTGGTGAGATCTGGATGAAAGCTAGAGGCATGTAGGTAGGAATCGTGGTCAGTAGGTTTCTGGTATAGGGTGGTGTTTATGTGACCATCGCTTATTAGCACCGTAGTGTCCAGGAAGTGGATCTTTTGTGTGGACTGGTTCAGGCTGAGGTTGATGGTGGCATGGAAATTGTTGAAATCATGGTGGAATTCCTCAAGGGCTTCTTTTCCATGGGTCCAGATGATGAAGATGTCATCAATATAGCACAAGTAGAGTAGGGCCATTAGGGGACAAGAGCTGAGGAAGCGTTGTTCTAAGTCAGCCATAAAAATGTTGGCATACTGTCGGGCCATGCGGGTACCCATCGCAGTGCGATGTTCTTGTTAACTGCTGGAAATGGCCCACCTTGATTATCACCACAAAAGGTTTTCCCTCCTTCCCCCGCCCCCTTCCTGCTGGTAATAGCTCATCTTAAGTGATCACTCTCCTTACAGTGTGTATGATAAAACTCATTGTTTCATGTTCTCTGTGTGTGTGTGTATATAAATTTCCCCACTGTATTTTCCACTGAATTCATCCGATGAAATGAGATGTAGCTCATGAAAGCTTATGCTCTAATAAATTTGTTAGTCTCTAAGGTGCCACAAGTATTCCTTTTCTTTTTTCAAAATTAATGGCCACTTTTGACCTTAATCTCTCCATGCGTCAGTTCCCCATGTGTAAAATAGGGATAATACCACCCCCTCACCTCACTTCCATTCAAGAGGGTTTAAGCTTTCCCAAAAGTAGCCTGAAAGCAGCCCCATGCCCATGTCCCCACACCCCAGACCCTCCACCCAGGGCAGGTGGAGTGCCCTGCTCTCCGTTTGGCTCTGTCCCCAAACCAGCTCTGGCCAGTGGGTGGGACCTCGGAGACACAGCCCAGCCATGATACAACCCGCACGGGGCCAGGCAGCTGTGGGGAGCTGTGGTGGACCCTCCACTGCCCATGGGGTGGGGGGCCTGAGGAAAGCAGCCCCTGGCCCGTGTCCCTGCCTCCCAGGCCCTCGGCCCGGGGCAGATGGAGGGTTCACAGCTCCTCACAGCTGCCTGTGCAGCTCTTACCATGGCTGGGTTGTGGCTCCAAAGCCCCCACCCCTCCTCCCTGAGCCAGGTCAGGGACAAAGCTGCATGGGCAGCTGTGGGGAGCTGGCATGGAGTCACGGGCCCTCCACCTCCACCGGGCTAGGTGGGAAGCCTGGGGAATGGGAACATGGGCAGGGGGCTGCTTCAGGGGGCTGCACAGCTCCCACAACTGCCTGGGCCCCCCCGCCGGACTCTACTAGCTGCTGGCCTGGCTGGGTGGTGGGGCCTCGGGGGAGGGGAAGGAGGCGGGGTCTGTCCTGGCAAAAAGTGGGAGGGCCCTGACCCCCTGGATCACCTTGTTATGGCACCACTGCTTTCATTCCTCATCCGTCTCTTGTCCCAACTGCATTTCAGACAGCTTTCTTGTCCTCAGTGCCTGAGTGGCAGAAGTGGGATTACTGAGAGCATAGCTGAGACAGTCTCCCTGCTCTAAGTTCCAATGCCCAGCATTACAGTGGTTCACAGCAGTCAGGTCAGGAATTGTAGGGAAAGTCCTGCTCAGCCCCTGTAGCCCTCAGCTGGAGCATGCTCAGTGCAAATGCAATTGCTGGATAATTTAGTTGCCAAACTCTAACAAGTCTTAACTGAGCACATGCGAACTGCAATTTTTCAAAGATGTACAATTTGGCCATTTTTTTTTTTTACAGGAGCAGCAAAAGGCATATCCTGAAACCAGGGTAAACCTCAGAGCCAAGTGTCAAATTCCCACTCTAAAGCATGGGGGCATTAAAGCTTCTAAGTGACAAGGCTGTAAAAAAATTAACATAGGCAAAACCCATTTTTTCCCCTAATCTCATTCATAGAAACAACAGAGCCATTTTTTGCTGAAATTTTCCCCAAAATTTCAGCCTGAGGCAAACATCTGGTATGGAGAATTTCAGCCCAAACAGTGAAAGTCTGGCAAAGTTATAAGGAACTGAAAATAAGGATTAGTGGGAAGTATCGAAAACCTTAACAGTGTCAGCTCTGCTTGTAATAGGCAGCTCAAATATATTCCCAGCCAGTTAAAATGATACAACTATCACAAAGTTAAAACAAACAGTTCTCAGAACAAAGAGGTTATTGGGCTTAAATAGATCTAATATTGGCTGACAGGTACTAATACCTCAGCTCCCAATTTCTCTAATCACTGCACATCTGTAGGCCGTTTCAGTCACTTCTCAGCCTGGCACCCTGGTTCCTTCTGCTGCTTGCAGAGAATGCAGGGTGGTATCTCTCAGAACTGTTGTGCTTGCATCACCCAAGGCTTTGTCAAGGGATCCTGGGACTGAGATATGGCTGCATCTGAAGCCCCAGCATTCATGAGGGAGGATTTATTTCAATATGTTGTTGAAACGATCTGATGTCAGGTTATTTGTCTCAGGGGGACCCGTGTTTCTTGTAGTTTGTTAAGCCATCTGTTAAGAAATTCAGCCACTTGTCTCTCTGCTATGAGACCACAGATGGAGAGTTTTCCCCCTTGTGTGTGCTACTGTCAATATATGCCAAAGCCTTGTTATTTGGAGCCAGGTGGAATCACCAACAAGACGAGAGAGCTTTGGATGAAAGGTACGATACAGGTAGCCTTGTATATAGCCAAGACTCATGAACAAAGCCAGGCTACCTCTGCCTAGTTCAGTGGTGTTTCAAATGCCTCCATGCTACCTCTCAAGCATGCCAGACCTCCCTTCCTGCACAGCATCAAATTGCAATTTCAAGAGGAGCTGCTCCAGAGACACTGCTTTCAGAAGTGCCAATTTAGAGCTGCAATAGACAGGCAGAGCTGCAGGGAAGTTTGTAAAGAAAGGTTGTACGATTTAAAGGGCTAGGGAGGGGATCGGATGCCTGAAGGAAGTGACAAGAGGCTGTGGAGCCTCTCTTATCAAGGCTACTGGTTTGAATCTCTTCTAGACTGGTGGTGACTGAAGTATCAATGCTAGATGATAGATGGTTGGTGGGTTTGCGTGCAAGGACAAGGGGTCTCTGCAGATACAGAAAAATATGAAATTCTAACAATTCAGAGTCTCCGTGTGGAGATTCTGCTGTCTTCAACAGGATCTAAGCCAGAACTTGGTTAAAAATTAAGATTCTAATCCTGACTGCAAAGAAAATTGAGCATGCAGAGAGATAAATATAGCACTAAGAGAGCTGCTAAAATCCCTCAGTCACTTTAAAGGGCTATTAGCTTTAAGTGTTGATAATGTTACTTTTACATGGCTGATTATCACACCAGAAACACCCAGCTAACATCTCCCCAGGGCTGCTGGGTGCATCCACCACACCCTGGTGTGAGGTTCCTTAGGAAGGATGTTGTATAAGAAAATGCAGTTTGGTCTGAATGGTCTCGCTTCCTTTCACCATATCTTAAACAGAGAGGTTTAGCCACCACAGAACATTATTTTTTAATGTAAAAGAAAATGGCCAATCTTTTCCTGCCCTGGAGCACCTTGGGGACTGTAGCCCTTCATGGAATTTCCCTGGTGCACTGGCCCTTTAAGAGAGTCCTGGTATCCTCAAGGAAGAAGAGACTCCGCAGCTACCAGCAGGAGGCAGTGAAGTTGCTGGACCTCCCTCCGAAGGGCAGAGGCAAGATTTTGAGAGCAATGAGTGCTTAGGAAAGTTGGTCAGAAAATGCACAAAAAACAGAAACAAACATTTCTAAAAAAAGTTAGCAAAATTCCCCCATCCCGACTCTGTTTCCCGACCATCTGTAGCACTCAGTGCCTCTGAAAATCAGGCTGCTTTTATAGAGGGCCTCCGTTTAGAGGGCCTCCATATGACACCTATGTTTGAAAGCTTTGGCATACTGGTTTTTTTCATCTGTGCAATGTCAAAGTATAAGAATGCAAAAAATCCCAACCCAAACAAATCAACCACTAACCTCCACAAAACACCTCTCGATCTTGCTCTCCCTCCACATTGTTACTGGATAAGGTTAGTAGCATCAGCAATGCCAAATGAAGCAGAACCATTTCCATAGTCTCTGCCTAAGGAAACAAGCAACAATCATCCTCAGCACTTCTATAGGCAGCTTTTTATTTGGCCCAATTCTGAGAGGCTGAGCAGGAGGGATTGAAAGTGATCAGCCTCTCACGAGATCAGATCCCCATATCTTTAAACATGGTACAAATACTGAGCAAGGTCCCCGTTATGCAATGAGATGCCTGCGGACAGACACTTCAGTAGAATAGGGATACAGAAGTCCTTCCACATTGCTGGATTGGAGCCTAACTGACCATGTGAAAAAAAAAAGTCACACACTTTTCAGTATAACATTATAGTTTATAAAAAGAAGCCCCAAGTTACAGAAATCGTCGCTAGTTCTGCCAAAATTTAAATATACACAGGTATGTAAACAAAAGTAATATTTTAAAATACAGCTATTTAATGATATTTGTACATTGTTATGTCTCTAAAACATATAAAACTCTATAGTTAATGCAGCTTAGGGCATACCAGGGGACACAGGAGTGGAATGCCTTACCTAGGGCAATACTTACTTTTTTAAAACTAACATTGGATGGAAGCATGGATGGTGGGTATAATAGGCCCCAAGGGATACCTGGACCACGGTGGCCCCACCCCTTTCCTGAGGCTCCTCCACGCATCGCCTGCTGCTACTGCTGCCTGCCCACCTGCTCTCCACCTCCCCTGCCCCCAGTACCCGCTGCTCTCCACATCGCTTCTCCTTGAGGGCAGAGGAGTGAAGAGGGACGCTGCTAGCAAGCAGTGGGTAGCAGGGTGTCTGGTGGGGGAGTGAGGCGGCTTGGACAGGCACTGGGGCCCAACGCCCTACTCTCCAACCACCCACCTTGCCCCAGCCCACAGTCAGCTGGGTGATGCTTTAAATGTAATGAGCTGGGGCATGTGAAAGCCAGCTGCTCCAAGAGCACCAGCTGACTGCAACTCATCACACCAGGACCCAACCGAGAGCCTTCAGGCCCAGATGCCTCGCAAATACCCCCAGAGCAAAGGGAAACTGTAAGTGTGGGCAGGAGGAAGATTACTGCGTGGAGAGACACTGGAGCACAGGTGTCAGCTATCCACCAATCCCTGGTGGACCCCAAATTCATCGACCCACAGGCCCAAGTGATGGTACAACCCTTTAAGGTCAACTCTTTTAACTTGCCTACAGCCAAGTTGCCTGTCCAATACAAGGGCTGGTCAGGAATATGGACTTTTGCAGTCTATGACGATTATCCCATTCCCATGCTGCTGGGAGAAGACTTAGCCAACCATGTGAGGCTAACAAAAAGGGTGGGGTTGGTCACCCACAGCCAGGCTAAACAGGCCTCCACACCTAACTCCATTCCTGAGCCTCCTAAAAGGGTCCAGTCTGTGTCCCCAGACATCCCAGGCTTGGCAACCCAGCCAGAGGTGCTGGAACCAGACCCCATACCAGACTCTATGACAGCGGTTGTAGATCCAGTTCCTAGGACCCAGCCAGAATGAGTCCAAGGATCGGAACGGGTGGAGCAGTCAGCACTAGAGCCCATGCTTGCAACCCTACCAGAGTCAGGGAAGCCAGCACCAAAGGGCGCCACAGAGCCCGCATCTGCAGCAGCAGATAAACTGGCACAAGAGGCTCAACCAGAGCCTTAAATACCACCTAGGGAACCAGCGGAGAGCGATTCACAGTCGATGGAGACACCCCCATCACCTGCATTGCTACCAGTGGGACCAAGCCCAAGTCTACAACCCAGCGAGGAACTAAGGTCTCCAGCATCAAGGGAGCAGTTCCAGGCAGAGCAGGAAGAGGATGAGAGCCTTAAGGGAGCTTGGATGGCAGCACAGAGCAACCCACCACCTCTCAGCTCTTCAAATAGGTCCAAGTTTGTTGTAGAAGGAGGACTCTTATACAAGGAGACACTTTCTGGTTGGCACAAGGACTGGCATCCTCAGAGACAGTTGGTAGTTCCAGCTAAGTATAGGGAAAAGCTCTTGAGCTTAGCCCACATTCACCGTAGTGGCCATGCTGGGGTGAACAGGACCAAAGACTGTTTGGGGAAGTCATTCCACTGGGAGGGAATGTGCAAGGACGTTTCTACCTATGTCCAGTCTTGTGAGGTGTGTCAGAGGGTGGGAAAGCCCCAAGACCATGTCAAGGCCCCTCTCCAGCCACTCCCCAAAATTGAGGTTCCATTTCAGCGTGTAGCTGTGGATATTCTGGGTCCTTTCCCTAAGAAGACAATCAGAGGAAAGCTGTACATACTGACCTTCATGGATTTTGCCACCTGATGACTGGAAGCAATAGCTCTAAGCAACACCAGGGCTAAAAGCGTGTCCCAAGCATTGGCAGACATTTTTGCCAGGGGAAGTTGGCCCTTTGACATCCTTTCAGATTCAGGAACTAAATTCCTGGCAGGGATCATGAAATGTCTTTGGGAAGCTCATTGGGTGAACCACTTTGTTGCCACCCCTTACCACCATCAAATGAATGGCCTAGTGGAAAAGTTTAATGGGACTTTGGGGGCCATGATACGTAAATTCGTGAATGAGCACTCCAATGATTGGGACTTAGTGTTGCAGCAGTTGCTCTTTGCCTACAGGGCTGTACCACATCCCAATTTGGGGTTTTCATCCTTTGAACTCATTAATGGCCACGAAGTTAAGGGGCCATTACAGTTGGTAAAACAGCAATGGGAGTGGGTTACATCTTCTCTAGGAACTAACATTTTGGACTTTGTAACCAACCTGCAAAACACCCTCAAAGACTCTCTAGCCCTTGCTCGAGAAAACCTACAGGATGCTCAACAAGAGCAAAAGACCTAGGATGATAAACATGCCAGAGAGTGTTCCTTCAGAGTAGGTGACCAAGTCATGGTCCTGAAAGTACTCTAGGTCAATAAGATGGAAGCATTGTGGGAGGGGCCATTTATGGTCCAAGAGTGCCTGGGAGCTGTTGATTACCTCATAGCATTCCCAGATCCTACCCTAAAACCTAAAGTATACCATGTTAATTCTCTAAATCCCTTTTATTCCCAAGAAATCAAGGTTCTCCAGTTTACAGCCCAGGAGAGAGATGACGCTGAGGGCCTGACGGAGTCTACTATGAAGGAAAAAGCAATGGTGGTGTAGAAGAGGTGAGCCTTCCCATCACCCTTGGGTGTAAGCAGCGACAGCAAATCCAGGAGCTGTGCACCAGCTTCACACCAATGTTTTCAGCCACCCCAAGACAGACAAAACGGGCATACCACTCCATTGACACAGGTGATGCTCGCCCAATTAGAGCAACCCTACCGGATGGCTCCTCAAGCCAAAACCACGATAGAAAGGGAGATCAAGGACATGTTACAGATGGGTGTAATCCACCCCTCTTGAGTGCATGGGCCTCTCCAGTGTTTCTGGTTCCCAAACCAGATGGAGAAATCCGCTTTTGCATGGACTACCATAAACTAAATGCTGTAACTCACCCAGAGAACTATCCAATGCCACACAGAGATGAGCTATTGGAGAAACTGGGATGTGCCAAGTTCATCTCCACCTTAGACTTAACTAAGGGGTACTGGCAAGTGCTGCTAGATGACCCAGCCAAGGAAAGGTCAGCCTTCATCACCCAGGTAGGGCTGTATGAATTTAACATGCTCCCTTTCAGACTGTGAAATTCATCCGCCACCTGCCAGAGACTGGCAGATAACCTTCTGGCTGGATTTGAGGAATTTGCAGTCACCTACCTTGACGATGTGGCCATATTCTCAGATTCATGGGCAGAACACCTCCAAGCTGTCTTCCAGCGCATAAGGGAGACAGGATTAACCGTTAAAGCCAAAAAGTGTCAAATAGGCCTAAACAGGGTAACGACCCTTGGACCCCAGGGTAATGTACCTTGGTCAAGGAATTATCAACCCCCTACAGGCTAAAGTAAATGCTATCCAAAATTGGCTTATCCCTAAGTCAAAGAAGCAGGTCCAATCCTTCTTGGGCTTGGCTGGGTATTACAGACGATTTGTACCACAAGATAGCCAAATTGCCACCCGACTGAGAGACCTGACCAGGAAAAAACACCCAAATGCAGTTCAGTTGGCTGAGAAGTGTCAGAAAGCCTTTAAACAGCTTAAGTACATCTGACCCTGTACTAAGGGCCCCGGACTTTGAACAATCTTTTGTCGTAACCACAGATGCATCCAAGCAAGGTGTAGGAGCAGTTTTAATGCAGAAAGGACCAGACCCACAATTCCATCCTGTCATGTTTCTCAGAAAAAAACTTTCTGAGAGGGAGAGCCACTGGTCAGTCAGTGAAAAAGAATGTTACGCCATGGTATATGCTCTGGAGAAGCTATGCCCATACATTTGGGAACGGTGTTTCCACTTGCATGCTGCACTGAAGTGGCTTCACACTGTCAAAAAGACTAACAAAAAACTTCTTCGGTGGAGTTTAGCTCTTCAAGACTTTGATTTTGAAATACAACACTCTAACAAAGTGGCTGATGCATTCTTCCAGGAAGGTTTCCCAGAATCAGCTGGGTGAAAATGTCTCTGTATTCTAAGTCATTGTAGTCCTTGAAATGTGGAAAATACAGTTTAGTTCTTTATTAATTAGTAGTCAAATTAGAGGTGCATGTATCTTATTAACTCTGTTTTCCTAAACCTCCAGGAAGAAATCCCAGCCAGTGTGGACCCAACCTGAACCAGGCTGGCTAGCACTGTCTGTGATTTGTGGGGCATGTAATAAATGAAGGGGGGGGTAGGTCCCCTTTATGGACACCCAGCCAGCCAGTAGCTATAAAATTCCTCTTAGTAGCTGTTCTCTACTTGCTTTAGTTGTAAAGGGTTAATAAGTTTCACTGCTATGCATAGGTAAAAGGAAGTGAGTGGGCACCTGACCAAAAGAGCCAGTGGAAAGGCCAGAACTTTTTAAAATTAAGAAAAAAAACTTCCTCTTTGTCTGTCTGTTGTTGCTCTCCCAGGGAGAGGGGGACAAGGCAGCAGCTCTGCTGTAAGAAGCTGGGCCAGGTATGAAAAATATCAGTATCATACCTAGAAACTGCTCATTTGAAACCCCAGATATGTAAGTAGATCAGGAAATGTCTAGGAAGATGCAATTAGGTTTATCCCTTTTATTTCTTTATGGCTTGTCGACTCCTCTGTGCTAACCCCACGTGCTTTTGTTTTGCTTGTAACCTTTAAGCTGGACCTCAAGAAAGCTATTTTTGGTGCTTAATCCTAGTAGTTGCTCTTTTACAATCTAGCAAGAGCCTGAGTTCCTAGCTGTATTTTCTTTAGTTCTTTCTTTCTTTTAATAAAATTTACCTTTTTTAAGAACAGGATTGGATTTCTGTGTCTTAAGAGTATGATACAGCATGGCCAGAGGGCAGCAGGAGAGTGTGAGAAGGGAACCTTATTCCCTGTAGAGGGAAGAAAGTTTGCTATAGATTAATTAAACCACCTGAAGCCTATTAAACCACCTGAAGCCAGTCACCTGATAAAACCCCCCTACTTCAATCAGACAAGGAAAGGAGTTGAAGTAGAGTGGATTGGTGTTGGAGCTGAGGAGAGTTTGGAGAAGTGCTGCTGTGGGCAAAGAAGACCAAGACCCTAGGTAAAGGGCCACCTGGTTGGTGCAGAGGAAGGGCAGGAAGCCCCACAAGCTGAAGGGCAGGAGAGAGAAGTAGTCCAGGGGAAGGAACTGCTAGTTCAAGCAGTTTACCGCTATCCCTAGGGCCCCTGGGCTGGAACCCAGAGTAGAGGGTGGGCCCGGGTCCCTCCCTCTCCACTCCCCTCCTCTAGGACACTGGGGGGGGGGCAGTTAATACCCCAGTTCAGGGGTGAGAAATGGTGTCCTGAACCCTTCCCGAGAAAAGAAAGTGCGAGACCCATCAAAGTAGTGCAGGCAATTTGCCACATGAGGTTTGTGCACATGTTTTTTAATTAGCTGGTGGCAACAGCTGATTTCTTTTCTTTTCTTTTTTTCTTTCTCAGCTCTTCCCTGGATAAGGGGGGGGTGAAAGGGCTTGAGGATACCCCACAGGAAAGTATTCCCAAGTGCGCCTTCCTGGGGTTTCAAAGGGGTTCTGCACTTTGGTGGTGGCAGCATCTACCAATCCAACGTCAGAGAGAAGCTGTAACCTTGGAAGTTTAATACAAGCCTGAGTGGCAAGTATTAATTTTTAGAATCCTTGCGGGCCCTCACCCTCTGCACTCCAAGTGCCAGAGTGGGGAATTAGGCTCCTTGACAGCATAGATGGATGTCTCTCCTCTGCTAGCCTGGAACAGAAGTTCACACTTTCACTCAGGCACCTCCAGAACAACAATGTCCTCCGAGTTTGCCTAAAAGCATTGTAAAACCCTGGTAACAACACCCATCATAGGAACTCCTCTCACACCTCCTGAGTAAAAAAATCATAGGGATTTATAAATGATGTTAATTGGTTTTGCGATGCGAATCTTACCATGATGTGTGTTGGCTTGTAATGCGGCTTGCAGGACCTTTGGAACTGGGCAGTGAGTTTTGTGTGAATAAAACAAAAACATTGATAAAGAGGATCATCCTTCTGATGGTGAAGTGACATGCCCCCTGGAAAATGGCTGATCTTTCTTTCTTTCTTGTGGTCAGCAGTCATGTGCTCTCTTCCATTTTCCTTGGCAGGCCCTTCCACTTCAGCTGGGCAGAGACAAAGAAACAGGAACCTGGGGGAGCAGACTCCCCACCATTATACAAGAAGGAAGACAGTGTGGGATAAAATGATGGTGGACGTTTTGGTCAAAGCCAATGAGCACGTTGGGTAACCAACAGGGAAGGCTGGAAAGAAAGTGGCTGCCCAGTGGAAGGAGAGATTGACAGCACACTTCCTGGAGCATGACCGAAACAGATTGGGGAAGGAAGACAGAGTGCAGCAGAAGATGCTTCTTGAGAGGTTGCTTGCTCTCACGGCCACCAGGCTGCAGGCTCCAGGTCCATGCACCACCATGTCCTGCAGCCTTTGGACATTCTAGGGTTGACTGGTCCATGGCCTAAGGAATGAACGCTACATGGAACAGTCAAATGTACCCTCTACATTCCCCCATGACTATTCAGTTGTGGCCAACATGTACAAAAAGGCACCAGAAGGGCCAAAGAGAACAGGAGGAGAAAGGACACACACAAACAGTGAAACTGCTATGCTGGCTGTGTACATGGTTTGACCCTTTTGCACTTTTGTTTGTTTGATTTTTTTTTTAATCGGTGCTGGTTTTGTTCACTGTTTTTTAAATCTTGATGGCAGCTGGTCTGCCTAATAGAGTTTTATAGAACCTGTTATTTAAAGGTTGTTTAAAATAAAATACTCAGTTAGCACATAAGATTACATAAGTGGGTTTTATGAAAATGGAACTTCATCACAGTAATCCAGAAAGTAGGTGAGGTACATGAAAAGTGTATTTAAAATGCATAATAAAATTTCACAAAATATAATCTTCCTGAGCTGTCCCAGCCCCAGAAATTGTGGGATGAATGTGACACAATTACAAATACTTTGTCACTTCCCTCTCATCTATGGCACCATGCAAACCCATTATGTGAATGCACAAAATATCCCTGATTTCCATGTGGATCCTGGTCCAGTAAGGATAGGTGCACTTTCTGGATGTGTGCACCATTCCAGCAGTGTTGTGGGTCCACTCCTGGCAAAATAGCCCACCTTTGGTCTTGCAAACCTCATGCAGTGCACAGCAGGCCCCACTTGTGGGGACATCATTGACAACTTTGGCATCCAGACAGTTGTAAAAGCGGCGCCAGTGGGATTTCAATCTGCCAAATGCACATCCTACCACCACCCTACAGCTACTGAGTATGTAGTTGAACCTTCTTTTGCCAAGCCCTCTGAAACCAGGGCATGGTTTCATAGGCCATGCCAAAAGGGGATATGTGGGGCCTCCTAAAATAACCGTGGGGACAGTGATTTCATTCATAACAATGCCAGTTGGTGGGAATAATATCCCAGCTTGACCATGAAGGTAAAGGCCTGATCTCAGGAAAACTGGCATCATGCACCTGGCCTGTAGATTCCATGTTTGTGTCCATGAACCTTCTTCTGTGGTGGACTAAGGCCTGCATAATGATGGAGTAGGACCCTTTTCAGTTTATGTACTCATGCTCCTTTTGGAGGACAACCTATGAGCACATCAGTGCTAGCCCCAGCGCAGGTGGGAAAGCCCAGTCTCTCAAAGCTGGCAGTTATTTCAGGAATGTTGTTTTTGCCTGCCATCTTTGGGTAAATTATAGTCCTTATCACTGCACAAAGTCCACTACCAAAGTCCACAACCCCTGTAGTTGACTTGCCAGCACTAAACTGGTTACCCAAGGACCTGTAGCAGTCTGGGGTAGCCAGCTTCCAGAAGGCTATAGCAGTTTGTATCTGGACCAGCATGGCCTCCCTTATGCATGTGCCCTGATGCTGGAGGGTTGGAGCAAGTTGATCACACAGTTCCAGGAATGTCTGCTTCTTCACGTAGAAGTTTTGGACCCACAGTTGGTCATCCTAGGTCCACAGGATGATCTGATCCCACCAGTCTGTGCTCATGGCCCTGCTTCAGAAGCAACAATCTACACAATGTTGAATCTGCAGCTATGGAAACAGGCATGAGCAGCATCAGTCACAGTTGCCGTGTCTGTATCCTATCCAAGAGGAATCTTCAATAGGACAAAAACTGCCACCACAATATGCATCTCACAGATGCGGTGCCTGATTCCCAGAACAGGAGGGAAAGCATGAGCAGGAGAAGTTTTTCCACCAGTGCTTAATCCATGTTGCTGACTCTAGGTGCAGGGAGCATGCAAACCCAAAAATGGCTTGGCCAGTTGTACTGGTGGGCTAAGAGCACTTCCAGGCAAGTGCTGTGGGCTGGACAGACAAGTGCTCCCACAATACACCATGAACCAAGACCTAAAGTAGCTACAGTTAGCAAGTGTGCTAAGAACCCTGGGATGTGCCCCCAGAACAAGCAAAGTCAGACTCATGTCTGCATAGTGCATTGTGGATGGACTGGCATGGGTATGAACCTTGCATAGCAATGTGGTGCGGGTGCTCAAGCATGAGCTTGGAAAGAACGGGTTTGCAGGTGCGGATCCCCTAAATCTGGGTTTACTATGTACTGGAGATGTACCCACTAGCTATACCCAGCCTCTAAGGGCAGTTCAGTAAGGGATTTACAGATAACCACATTATTGTAATGCCTTTGGACTGTCCCCTGGCCAGCAAATCTCAGCCCTATATTCTCCTGCTGGCCCCCTGCCAGCACAGGATGTTTCTCTGTCCACCATCCCCAGCCCCTAGGCTGCTGTCTCTGGCCTGTGGCTCCTGCACTAAACTACTAATGCAGTCTCTGAGTATCTCCAGAGCCTAATCACCTCTGACTTCATGTACTTCCCTTTCCTGTACCCTCAAAAAGAAAAGGAGTACCCGTGGCACCTTAGAGACTAACAAATTTATTAGAGCATAAGCTTTCGTGAGCTACAGCTCACTTCATCCGATGAAGTGAGCTGTAGCTCACGAAAGCTTATGCTCTAATAAATTTGTTAGTGAGCTGTAGCTCACGAAAGCTTATGCTCTAATAAATTTGTTAGTCTCTAAGGTGCCACGGGTACTCCTTTTCTTTTTGCGAATACAGACTAACACGGCTGCTACTCTGAAACCTTTCCTGTACCCTGAAGTTCATAGAGTTCTCTGCTGGCTGGATGTTGAGCTGGGACTAACACAATGCCCAGTAATAAGCCCACAGGTTTGTTACAGATGTTTTGACTGAGCACATCTGCTAGGCAGGCCTAAGGCAGGGCTACCTGGCTTGATTGTAAGGCTGCCTTCCTTAACAGAATGCCTGGGAGAGAGAGGCAGCTGTATTTCTCCTTGACCTTTTCTAAGATGAATCCTCCCTTTGTCACAGCTGCTCCTATGGACACAGTAGATGTGCAGTGTGTAGCCACTGCAGAGAATCTGGCCCACTGTATAGAGATAAAAGCTTCCATGTGTTAGATGCAGCATTGTTGTAGCTGTGTCAGCTCCAGGATATTAGAGAGAGAAGGTGGGTGAGGTAATCTCTTTTATTGAACCTACTTCTGTTGGTGAAAGAGACAAGCTTTTGAGCTTACACAGAGCTCTCCTGCAGGTCACCTGTGTAACCAGAGGACCGAGGCTGGGGAGGGCCGAATGTTGAAAGCAGCAGAGGATGATGCCTGCTGGCTCTCAAAGCCAGAGAAATAAAGTCAAAGGGCAAGAGAGAGCTGAAAGCTGGAGCACGGCGAGAGACACCAGGGGTCCTTTTGATGCATTGTTGGGGCTATGGTTGTGTAACCCACACATCTCCTGGGCGTAACGTCTTGTCCTCTCCAGTGGTACTGAGAGCACTTAGAGATTAATGAATCAGCTACAGCCTTAGCTAAGGGTCATGTGGCTTTTAGCTCATGCAGTAGAGGCTCATGCATTTAACAGCAAGTTAAGGAAGTATGGGCTGGATGAATGCACTATAAGGTGGGTAGAAAGCTGGCTAGATTGTCGGGCTCAACGGGTAGTGATCAATGGCTCCATGTCTAGTTGGCAGCCAGTGTCAAGTGGAGTGCCCCAGGGGTCGGTCCTGGGGCCCGTTTTGTTCAATATCTTCATAAATGATCTGGAGGATGGTGTGGATTGCACTCTCAGCAAATTTGCGGATGATACTAAACTGGGAGGAGTGGTAGATACGCTGGAGGGGAGGGATAGGATACAGAAGGACCTAGACAAATTGGAAGATTGGGCCAAAAGAAATCTAATGAGGTTCAATAAGGATAAGTGCAGGGTCCTGCACTTAGGATGGAAGAATCCAATGCACCGCTACAGACTAGGGACCGAATGGCTCGGCAGCAGTTCTGCGGAAAAGGACCTAGGGGTGACAGTGGACGAGAAGCTGGATATGAGTCAGCAGTGTGCCCTTGTTGCCAAGAAGGCCAATGGCATTTTGGGATGTATAAGTAGGGGCATAGCGAGCAGATCGAGGGACGTGATCGTTCCCCTCTATTCGACACTGGTGAGGCCTCATCTGGAGTACTGTGTCCAGTTTTGGGCCCCACACTACAAGAAGGATGTGGATAAATTGGAAAGAGTACAGCGAAGGGCAACAAAAATGATTAGGGGTCTAGAGCACATGACTTATGAGGAGAGGCTGAGAGAGCTGGGATTGTTTAGTCTGCAGAAGAGAAGAATGAGGGGGGATTTGATAGCTGCTTTCAACTACCTGAAAGGGGGTTTCAAAGAGGATGGCTCTAGACTGTTCTCAATGGTAGCAGATGACAGAACGAGGAGTAATGGTCTCAAGTTGCAATGGGGGAGGTTTAGATTGGATATTAGGAAAAACTTTTTCACTAAGAGGGTGGTGAAACACTGGAATGCGTTACCTAGGGAGGTGGTAGAATCTCCTTCCTTAGAGGTTTTTAAGGTCAGGCTTGACAAAGCCCTGGCTAGGATGATTTAACTGGGACTTGGTCCTGCTTTGAGCAGGGGGTTGGACTAGATGACCTTCTGGGGTCCCTTCCAACCCTGATATTCTATGATTCTATGATTCTATGATTTAGCTCCCAGGTTTGATCCCACCCACTGACACCTGGGGTCTGTCAGTCTTACAAGTGGGGGCTTGTCCAGGATCTCAACTGGGAAGTCTCTGAAGCTCAGGACATGTTTCCTGAGCTAGGGGAAGTCTGTAACCCACACACCTCCTGGGTGTGGTGTTCTGTTCCCTCTAGTGGAATGGAGACCACTTAGAGATTAATGAGTCTGCCACAGCCTTAGCTAAAGCACATGTGGCTTTTAGCTCATGCAGTAGATGGTCATGCATTTAGCTCCTGAAGTCCCAGGTTCTATCCCACCTGCCGGTGATGGGAGTCTGTTGGCGTTACAGTTATAGGACTTGGTGTTTGGACTTGTTCTCTTATGGTTTATGTGCATGGGAGTGTTGTAGTAAATTAACCCCCCAAGGACCATAGTACTCAGAAAGATTGTTTGAACTATTTCTGGGGACTCTGAAGGAAGCAAACTGAGGCAGGTCCACTTGATATGCGGCCTGCCACAGGAGGAGGCTCCAGTCAGGGCCTCC
The DNA here is from genome assembly GCF_009764565.3 of Dermochelys coriacea. Classification (NCBI taxonomy): domain Eukaryota; kingdom Metazoa; phylum Chordata; order Testudines; family Dermochelyidae; genus Dermochelys; species Dermochelys coriacea. Next base: position 253,162,082 of record NC_050069.1, on the reverse strand, counting down.
CTTTGACACCAACCCCCCCCCTCTTTTTCTATCTCCCTCATTTTCTGGCCTTTCCCCTTATTTTTCCATTTTGAAAAAGGAGGCAGGGGAGGGAGAAGAAGAGGAGGGGCAAGTAATGACTGAAAAATAAAAAAACAACTTTCCTTATTTTCAATCCAAGAAAGGAAAAGCTTGAAAAAAAAAAGAACATTTTCCACACGTTTGGATTAACAACAAAACATTTCTTTTTTCATGGGAGAACAAAGTTCTGGCTGTAAATTTGCAATCTGCTCTATGTACCATGCTAATGAGCAGCAATAAGGCGACTTCTGTACAGCAGCCCTCAGGAAGCAGCACTCTCCCTGAATTCACCACAGGACAGTGGGTGTGAATCAGATCACATGCCGAGGCTCCTGCACAGTTAAACTGCTGCTAACGGATGCCTTACAGTGTATGATTAAGGTTTGGAAAGCATCGCATGCAACCAAAGCCATGAGCCGGATACTATAATGAAGATGTACAGTAGAGATACAATGCTATGAGGCCTCTTGATCACTAAGGCCCGAATCCCGCAAACTGAACTCGGTGGAGTTTCTCATATGCATAAGTATTTGCAGCATCAGCGTTTTTTGTTCCACAGCCAAGCTAAATTCAAAAAGGCTTGGTTAAAATTACATGAAGATACTAGCATCATCAGTTCTTACTTTATCAGAAGTAGTTTATCCATCCCCAGTATACGGTATTGAATAACATGCCTAGCATGGTCAGTGATGCATAAACTTGATGGGGGTGAGGGGTGGGCGGGGGGGGGGGGGGAGATTCCCTTTGCATTCTATTCACAGACAAGTTTCAAAACAATTCAGGCTGCTGCTCAGAAACCAAATAGGCAATTTTCCAAACCTAAACGTCAGCAACAAACCAAAGTGTAAATGGAGATTTAAAAACAACAACAAAAAACTACCTATGGTTAGAACACTCCTTAGAATCCAAAAGTACAGATCTCTTTCCCTGACATTTCCTTGACCTGAAAAATAAAATTTGTGATACTGTATTTACAATGGATCAGAGCAGAAATAAGAAGAAAAACCTCATGACAATTCCAGGACCACCAGCAAGTAGTTTAGTTTACTTTAAATCTTTCAGGCAGAACCAATGCAAATTTGTAATGAAATAAAGAGATGCAAATGAGGGAACAGATGAAAACCCATGATGTGATATTGCCTGTTTTTTTCCATATACATGTAAATCTATGGCAGCATGCAAATATTTAATAATTATTACACAATACAGTTTGCAGGTGCGTTATTGAAAGGACATTCTGGGTATATTAATATATTATATGGTGGGATGTACCTAAGGCTTACATAAACTTGATGCAGAATTAAATACAATTCTTCACCAGTTCAAAGAAGCAACTCGCCCTCATACCTCAAAGACCATGCAAAAATTCTTTCATCAGTACAATGCCTTGTTCAATGACAAAGAAAAGCTTCAAAAAATAAAAACGTGGATAAGATTGCAGAATTCTCTCATCATGAGCAGGAGGCAGTGATGATATATATTGGTCAGTTCTCAGAAGTCCATGAGACATGACTATCCTTTCAGCACATTGATCATTGTGTGACAGGTGTACCAACCCTGCACTGGACCAATCATTGTGGGCCCAGGAGGCCACACCCTCTTTTCCCTCCTGTGCATGCTCCAGGTGGTAAAGCCAGATAAAATGGGCAGCCCAGCTTGTCGGGGCTGGCTGCAGAGGAGGAAGAATGTGGACTGCAGATTCCTGTAGCAGTGCAGGCGATGCTCCAGATGGCAGAGCCCGTGGACTCAGACTTCGCTGCAGATGAGTCGCTGACCGTGAAGACTGAAGGGGAAGCTAAGTCTCCATCAGCTGAGGAGGTGTCTGGGACACAATTTGTGGCAGGAATTGACTCAGGGAAGGTAGGAGAAGCTGATGTCTGAACCCCTAATGGGGAGTTCCCCGGCTTCATAGGCCCTGGATTGGAACCCGGTGGAGAGGGCGGGTCTGGATTTCCCTCCCATGGGCTACCAGGCATAGCTGCTGTCTGCTCTATGTCCCAGCCCAGAAGCTTATAGATAGGCCCAATGGCCTGTGATGGGATGTTAGATGGAGTGGGATCTGAGTTACTACAGAGACTGGGTGTCTGGCTGGTGAGTCTTGCCCACATGCTCAGGGTTTAGCTGATCACCATATTTGAGGTCGGGAAGGAATTTTCCTCCAGGACAGATTGGTAGAGGCCCTGGGAGTTTTTTGCCTTTCTCTGCAGCAATGGGCACGGGTCACTTGCTGGAGGATTCTCTGCACCTTGAAGTCTTTAAACCATGATTTGAGGACTTCAATAGCTCAGACATAAGTTAGGGGTTTGTCCCAGGTACAAACTATTTTACCTTTTGCCCTTGGACTTTATTGCTGCCACCACCAAACGTCTAACCGGTATATTACTGGGAAAGAGTCCATTTGGAAACGTCTTTCCCCCCCAAAAATCTTCCCAACCCTTACACCCCCTTTCCTGAGGAAGGCTTGATAAAAATCCTCACCAATTTGCATTGGCGAACACAGACCCAAACCTTTGGATCTTGAGATTCTGTGGCCTGTGTTGTGCCAGAGGTCAGACTAGATGATCATAATCGTCCCTTCTGACCTTAAAATCTATGATTCTATGACATGGACTGTTTGTTTGTTTTGCCCCACCCAAGGGCGATAGACTGATTACTGTATTGCTCTGCCCAGGTGGCCGATTCCCCAATTTTGCTACTGCCTGCCCCAGCCAAGAGGCTTAGGGGCCATAGACTACTTGTTTTTTTTGCCCTTCCCAGAGGCTACAGACTGATAGTTGTTCTGCCCCGTCCAGGGGGCCAGAACTCCATTTGTGGTTGTTGGTCCTAGCCCGGAGGCTGAGGGGCTACAGATTGTTTGTTTATGTGGCCCTGCCAGGGGACCAGAGCCCACATTGGTGCAACTCCCTAAACTAGCAAGAAATCCTGATGATTGGGTGACGGGGTGTTCCAACTCCAAACTGGGCCAACGGGGTGGCCCGGTTCGGCACTTGGAGCCCTCATCACAAGCTGAATAATAATATTTTTGCACATTGATCAGCTCAATGATATGTTTGCACATGTAGCACGTTTCCTCAGAAGATAACAGTACTTTATGAACAATAACTAACTCAGGGCTGGTCTAGACTGGGAACTTACATCAGCCTAGCTACGTTGCTCAGGAGTGTGAAAAATTCACACCCCGGAGCAATGTAGTTAAGCCAACCTAACCCACAGTATAGACAGTGCTAGCTACCCCTCTCGGGCAGGTGGATTGCCTGTGCCGATGGGAGAACCTCTCCCATTGGCGTAAGGTAGCGTTTACACAGAAGTGCTAAGAGGCACAGCTGCAGCTGTGCTATTGTAGCATTTCAAGCGTTGACCAGTCCTAAGCCACACAGCAACCTTGTGAGGTAAGTAAGAGATATGTCAGGATCACTCCTCCGGCCAGTGAAGTGCAACCACCTATGGGATGGAATGTTAAAAATGTTTCAAGAATACAGCAGTGGTGCAGGATAAAAAAAACGAACAAAGTTATCATAAGAAAGTTATTTAGAAAGAATGTTACTATCTGAGTTGGGATGTGATCAGGACACCAGAACTAACAATTTTACTTTTACAAAAAACATAGGAATGATGGAATTTCCAGATTGGCTCAGACTCATCGTCCATCTAGTCCAAAACCCCCGCTCTGACAGTTCAGAGAAAAGTGCAAAATATTTTCACTTTTGATAAGCATTTTCATGTTAAATGATAATATTCAAAACTAAAATATTTCAAATTCTATTGGCAAAAAGGGGAGGAGTAAAAAAGGTGGGTTTTTACCCATCAAAACTATTCTCTTTAATTTTTAAAAAAATCAAAGAATTTTGTGCACCTTTTTGAACAAAATGAAATTGTTTTCATTTATTTCTAGTTCTTTTGAGACATATGCTTTTCTTTTTTGACAGCCTTTATTTCTGTCCCATTCACTGCCTCGATTTCTGACCCACATTACAGCCATGCATCTTGGCTGCTTTTCCGACCACCGCTGTGTAATTATCTTGGGTTCATTAAACAACAAACCAGTGAATGCGAAAGGAATAAACTTTTATTTTAAAAAACCCCTAGAGAATGTCCATGGTAAACTGCTGTACACAACTACACTTTGTTTTCAGCCTCCTGCTTCTAGGGCATGTCTCAAAATTCCTATATTCAAATACTGTCCCTTATGAGAGAAGCTCTGTAAATTATAATCTTTTGCAAATCTAGCTCTACGTCTTCCTCCCTTGAAAAAGAGTCAGCTCTTATATAAACAACTATCTAATAACACATAAATTAAATTCTCTACCCAACAAGCACATTTCCGTAAACTACACTCCATATATCCAACATGTCAACTACCTAGATCTGAGATGTTGCCACCACATTACTCTGGAGCGAGCCTTTACCACTCACTTCTCCAGGCAGTTTAGCACGAGGCCATGTCTACACTAGTGAGCTTACAGCAGCACAGCTGTACTGATGCAGCTTTGCCACTGAAAGATTGCTCCTGTAGCTGCTCCATGCCGATGGGAAGGCTCTCCCATTGACATAATTAAACCACCTCCAATGAGCGGTGCTAGCTATGTAGGTGGGAGAGCATTTCCCACTGACATAAGTGCTGTCCACACTGGTGCTTCTCTCAGAGTAACTTATGTCACTCAGAGGGGGTTGTTTTTCCCCCCACACCCCTGAGAGACATAAGTTTTACTGACAAAAGTGCTAGTGTAGACATAGCCTGAGTCTTTCAGGACATTTGATCTTCCTCTTTGATTTTCACAGTATCAGCTTTTCATTAGAGTCTGTGTTATTGCTTGCCAGTTTCTCCTTTGTCTCTTGATGATAAATGATCCGTCCATTGGTAAATGCCAGAGTTCACATTTACTGTGTCAGCATTTTGGAACTTTCTGGAATTATTCTTAGATCCCTTCAATTACACTGAAATGTGTCCCCTTGTCCTATCTGGACTACATAAGATTTTGAATGCAACGGTTCTTTAATCGTACCCCTTTGTTCCCAAGCATCAGCAATGTGATTCCTCAGGCACACTCTGTCACCTGTTAAGAGAAGGGAGGTCATGGACACTTTTGGCAAAATAATTTCTGCTTCCACTTCTGATTTTCTTTCATCTTCTGTACGGTTTCATAGTCATGAGATTTCAGCAAGTTATCAGTGAGTGATAAATTAGATCTGATCCTTCTTCCCATCAATAGCTGAGCTGTAACACCATTCTCCAGAGGTGTTCTGCAGTAAACTAATAAAAATTTATGAAAATCACCCCCACTGTCAAAAGTCTTTTTCATAAGGTTCTTTACTGTCTGTATAGACCCATCCACCAGTCTATTCGAGGAGGTAATTTGGACTTGATGTTTTATATTAAAAATCCCAATCTTAATTGCCTAAAATCTGTGCTGGAAAATTGTGGCTCACTATCACTAAAGACTTCATCTGGAATTCCATGTCTGGAAAATATTCCCTTCATGATGGTTGTCACTGACTCACTACTAGCACTGTGCAATGTACAAATTTCTGAATACAGAGAATACTCATCTGTGTCTATTAAATAATCCTTTGATTGCCAGATAAATAACTCAGTACCTACCACATCATAAGGCCTTTGTGGAACTGGATGAGGTCTTAGCAGCTCTGCCTGTTGACATGGATTGTATTTCAAGCATGAAAAGTAGTTTCCTATAGTATAATTAATGTTGTGATTGATCCACGGCCAATACATCACCTCTCGTGCTTGTTGTTTGCACTTCTCAATTTCTAAATGACCATTGTGGATTTTCTATAGCATTTGTTTCTGAAGGCTGCTTGGAATTACAACACTTCTGCCCTTGAAAATCATCCCATCTATCACAGCAAGTTCAGGTCTTCAGTTCCAATAGTCTCTTATACTTGGATAGTAACTGCTTATTTCTTTATGACACCCTTTAACTATCACTTTTTTAAGGATCGCCAATGATTTGTCTTTCTCTATGTCTGCTCCTATTTGTTGCTGTTTTTTGTTCTCCACAGGAATTGACTTTACAATCAAAGCTACATAGGCTTGCATCTCTATCTCTGAGGCCTTCTCTGGTTTCATAGTGGGAGTCACCACTCTGGAACATGCATCTGCAGTAAACATGAATTTACTGGGCATGTAGGTCACAACCAAATAATATTTTTTCAGCTTTAATCATCATTCTTTGAATCCTTAAGATACAGTCATTCAGAGGTTGGCCAGATAATGCAATCAAACATTTGTGGTCTGTTTCAACATCTACTATCTGGCTGTAAATATTATTGATTGAATTGTTCACAGGCAAGCAATATTCCTAAAAGCTACTTCTCATTCTGTGTGTATCTGGTTTCCTCAAGAGTCAGTGATTTGGATGCGTACACCACTAGTTGCCAATGATTATTGTGTTTCTGTAAAATCACTGCACCTAACCCAGACTGTGAAGCATCTTCTGAAATTGTAATAGGCCTGGCTGGCGTGTAAAACTTCTGGCGCTTGCATTTGTTGTTTCAAACCCTGATTCCTCCTGTTCTGCACCCCAGTACTTTCCCTTTTTTATTTTCCAGGAGTTTCCTCAAAGCTGCTGCTTCTGTAGATAGCTCAGCCGTGAGGTCATCACAGAGTGCAAATGGCACCTTTCTACATGGTTGGTAACTTGTCTGACCTGCTTGTTTATCTGGATTGTATGTTCACCCCAATAGCAACCCAAGCCTTGAAACAGGTCATCATATTCCCAAAGAAATGCCTCATAGCCAGGTTCAGTATGATGTGGGAGTGAGAGCACCCATTTTACTAGACTGAGTTTTTCATGGGTGAGTAGGCCTAAAAGGGTGCCACCTGCTTTGGTACTATAATGAACTGGAGTCTGCACATGGTGTTTTTATATTTGATGCTAGCAATGCATCTCCCCTTCAATGGTATAGTTGTGCATCCGATGAAGTGAGCTGTAGCTCAAAAAAGCTTATGCTCAAATAAATTCGTTAATCTCTAAAGTGCCACAAGGTTAGTCTCTCAGGTGCCACTTTTCTTTTTCCAGAATAACCAGTTGCTTTTATTTTTGTTGGCCCCAGTTTTGGTCTTAGTTTCAGTCTCTCATAATCTTGTTCAGATGTTGTATCATATTAAAGAAGTTCTGTATTAAAATCACAAATGAGTTTGATTCCCAATAGTTTAAATTCCAGGGTATTACTAATTAAGAGGTCTCTTGGTTTTTGGTACTGTTTCTCTCCTTCTCTGTGTGAAACTTGCAAGCTGCTAATTGTGTTAGTACATCCTAAGACAGAGTTTGTTCTCAAAGCAATATTTTGTAACAACAGAAACAGCACATAGACTCCCCGCCCTTTTGTTGTATTTATCTCGCTTTGTTAACAATTGTGATTAAAATAGAGATAGAGGATGTATGTGGATGTATGCTTGGTGTGGATAATAACTGAATGATCAGGGAGATGCCAGCCTAAGAATCCAGTGTCCATCGGCTGAAGAAGGCATGAAGTGGAAACAACCAGAGGACCCCTGGAGGGCAGACTGGAATCCACCCAACAGTCTCAAGGATGGGAGAACCAAAGAACAAGATAACATCTGGCAGCATGGAGCCATCAGGAATGTGCCATCTGCTGATTGATTCAGCAACAGCATGATGAAGCAATTCCTACAGACTGGCATAGGAATAAATTCCTATAAAAATGGACTCTAGAAACTGAGAACTTTGGGGTCTGATTCTGCAAACCAACTTCCAGGAGCATTAGATGATCATCTGATAAGGCCCTGCTCCCTCCTCGTGTCCAGGCCACCTAGCCAGTGGCTTGGCACGAGCAACTCTAAGGCTGGTAACTGTGATAACAACCTTGCAGAACCTATGTGTGTGTGTGTGTGTTTGTGTGAATAAATATGAAATTGAATGGAATGTCATAGCTATAACTAACTGCTTACTATGATTCTTTCTGTATTCACAATAAATGTGGCATTTTGCCTTTTCCCCTTTAAGATCCTGCTGGTTTTTATTTTATTGGTATAACATTTTGGTGGAGAATGCAGGTAAGAGAGAATATTGTTAAAAAAATCTGCTTTTGTAAATATTCGTGTGCACACTGCCAGTTCTACTGAGCTCGGCATTTCTATTTGGTTAACCAGCCTTCTGGCCTCCAGGAGGCAGAGGTAAAATATACAGAGGTCATATTACTAAGCTATGATTACAGATTCCAAGTCCTATTGTCCACTGAGGTATCAGGGGCAACAAGAAGGCCTTAAAGCCAGGCAGTGCTGCTCGCGGGAAGAAGGAGTAGCAGGATCAGAGAATCTAGGCTGACCTGTGCCAGGTGTGACGAGGAAATTTCATAAGCTACGATTTCAGAATCTAGGCTGTGTCACTTGCTGAGTAATACCAGGAGTGACAAAGAGATTGAAATACCCATGTTAAGATGTTTAAAAGAAAACACGGTAAGCCAGTACCAGAGGGAGGAATGGAGTCAGAAGGAACTCCAACCTCACCTTTTGTTAAAGAAATTACACCTTTTAAACAAATCCTTTTCCCCTTTAATAAGATCCTGCTGGTTTTTATTTTATTGGTATAACACAGAGAGAATGCTGACCTGAACTCCTGTGTCCAGTTTGAACAGAATAATTGTTTCATTCACTTTCATGGGCCATATCCAGGCCCCGCTCATCAGTTTTGCTTGATTCCAGCTCATTTACCTAAAACTCCTCAAATGGGTTGTCATCAGCTAAATGCACTTGACTTTTCTGCCTTTGGGATCTGCAGCATCTTGCAAAACAATTATATTTTCTACCTTTACATTACCCAAAGGCAAACCACTGGTAGGGGCAATTCTGCAATCTACACTTTCACATAACCGTCTGTACCCAGTCTTCCGACTAGCAGTTGCTTTCATAGCAAGTGGTTCCACTTTTTGATTTGATCTTTTCTGGCTATGTTCTTTTGTACTTAGTACATGGATAACCCCTTCTGGTGAACTCAGCTCTCTGACTTGTGCGTTGATAGCTTTTTCCAAAATTAAGTCTCCTTCATGGAGAAGTCTCTCTCGTAACACATTGTCTTTAATGCAAATGATTCTATCTCTGACCAAAAAGAAAAAGGAGTACTTGTGGCACCTTAGAGACTAACAAATTTATTAGAGCATAAGCTTTCGTGAGCTACAGCTCACTTCATCGGATGCATTTGGTGGAAAAAAACAGAGGAGAGATTTATATACACACACAGAGAACATGAAACAATGGGTTTATCATATACACTGTAAGGAGAGTGATCACTTAAGATAAGCCATCACCAGCAGCGGAGGGGAAGGAGGAAAACCTTTCATGGTGACAAGCAAGGTAGGCTAATTCCAGCAGTTAACAAGAATATCAGAGGAACGGTGGGGGGTGGGGTGGGGGGGGAGAAATACCATGGGGAAATATTTCAGAGTAGCAGCCTGTTAGTCTGTATGCGCAAAAAGAAAAAGGAGTGCTTGTGGCACCTTAGAGACTAACAAATTTATTAGAGCATAAGCTTTCGTGAGCTACAGCTCACTTCATCGGATGCATTTTTACTTTGTGTAATGACTCATCCATTCCCAGTCTCGGAACCTATCCTTGCAACAAAGCCCGTTGCCAACTCTGTCCACATATCTATTCAGGGGACACCATCATAGGGCCTAATCACATCAGCCACACTATCAGAGGCTCGTTCACCTGCGCATCTACCAATGTGATATATGCCATCATGTGCCAGCAATGCCCCTCTGCCATGTACATTGGCCAAACTGGACAGTCTCTACGTAAAAGAATGAATGGACACAAATCAGACGTCAAGAATTATAACATTCAACGAGAGACTGCTGAATTGGAATTAATTTGCAAACTGGATACAATTAACTTAGGCTTGAATAGAGACTGGGAATGGATGAGTCATTACACAAAGTAAAACTATTTCCCCATGGTATTTCTCCCCCCCACCCCAGCCCCCACTGTTCCTCTGATATTCTTGTTAACTGCTGGAATTAGCCTACCTTGCTTGTCACCATGAAAGGTTTTCCTCCTTCCCCTCCGCTGCTGGTGATGGCTTATCTTAAGTGATCACTCTCCTTACAGTGTGTATGATAAACTCATTGTTTCATGTTCTCTGTGTGTGTGTATATAAATCTCCCCTCTGTTTTTTCCACCAAATGCATCCGATGAAGTGAGCTGTAGCTCACGAAAGCTTATGCTCTAATAAATTTGTTAGTCTCTAAGGTGCCACAAGTACTCCTTTTCTTTATGTAAAAATATTGTGTCTCTCACAGGTCTTATTTCTTTTTGGCATGCAATCTTCTTCTGATTTGGTCAGTATTTTACTTAACTTCATGTTTTCAGTCTTCAAACTTAAAGTTGTTATAAATATCCAATGCTTCCTCCCCAAGAATAGGCAAATAGATTGATGATTTCACTTGCTCCCCTTTCCTCTGTTTTCAGTTTCAAACACAGGAGTTACCCTCTCAATTACTGCAGCCTCTTTCTCATTTAGCACCTCTGACACCATGTAATGACCTGGGGGTTTATTAAACAACAAATCAGTGAATGAGGAAGGAATAAGTTTTTATTAAAAACAACAAAACCTAGAAAGCATCCATGATAAACTGCAATGCCCTTTGTTCTCCACACACAGCTGCTGCTTCCAGGAAATGTTTCAAACTTCTTATATTCATAATACTGTCCCATATGAGGGAGCCTCTCTAAATTGTAATCTTTCACAAACATATCTCTATACGCTGCACATTAAGCAAAGATTTCCATTAAGCTGTCCACAGTGATGCCTAGGTCTTTTTCCTGAGTGGTTTCAGGTGATTTAGAATCCAGCAATATATATGAGTAGTTCAGATTATGTCTTCCAATGTACATGACCTTGTGTTTGTCAATGGTGAATGTTATAGGAATACCAAGTGATCTTTAATGGCCACCTGTGGCCAGAACATCAGTTTGGCACCTTACCCAAACAACAAGACATCCAACATAACAGTGCCTTCTAACATCATGGTGGAACATTGGCTCAGTATTAACCCAAAGGACAGTTGTGATTACAAGATTCAAATAATCTGTTAACTTAAATAGGGTAAGTCTTTATATGAAGCCATTTTCTATGAACAAGAGCTTATGAAATGCACAATGGCAGAGTAAGGGCACCTTTGAATCTAGATATATGAATCTGAGGTCCAGAGAGGGCAGCGGATTCACTGGCAAAAACTCTCTTCTCTCATTACTACAGGTTACAGAAGGGGGCTGCCACATTTCAAAGGTGGAAGGCAAGGGCTCCCTTGAAATCAAAGGGGCTGTCCTTTACCTGACATTGGGCCAGGATCCAAGATGGTCCAATCCAGATCTGAACTTCCTTCAAGTCTGGGGTGGGAGTTGTTTGGATTGGATTCTGCTTTGATACTATCAGCTGGTGGAATAATTCAGTAGGAAAACAAAACAATTCTACATTTTCATTAATGATTTAAATAATGGCATAGAGGGTATGCCTATACAATTTGCAGAACACAATGAAATTTAATAAAGACAAGTATACTTACCTCTCTGAGTGGCTTGGTTACAGGCAGAGGATGATTGTATATTTACATATAAAGGTAAACAAAGCCATCAGGCTAAACAAGCAGGGGAGAAGACCATTCAACAACCAGTGACAAAACCTATACCCCAGGAAGCCCTCCTGGCTCTTGAGGCACAGACAATTTACTCTGAGAAATATAAGGGGAGCAAAAAGACCTTTTAGTTATCCATTAGTGATAGTGTTAGCACCCTTTGAACCTATGAAAGTTGGATCCGCTGGTCTGGAGGGGCTAGTGATGCTGGTAACTTCATGTAAATAAGAAAACAGCTTAGGCAAAGATTGTAACTTGCTAAAATTAAGTTTTAGTAACTAGAAAGCATGTTTCGTTTTGTTTGTAACCATACCTATCTCTTTTATTCTTGCTTGGGATCACTTACGTCTCTATTCTTTGTTAATAAACTTATTCTTATTTTATTACAAAACCATCTCAGTTTGCTGTATTAAAGTGAAGTGTAAGTCTTCAGCCAACCTAACAAGCTGATATGTGCTCTGTCTCTTTGGAGGCAGCTATCTTAATAATTTCTGTGGGTGCTCAGAGAGAAACACTGGACTGTGCAGGGAGATGTCTCTGGTGAACTTAGGAACATAGTTCACTGATTGTTACCTGCAAGGCCAGGGTTAGACTGGCAGAATCTTGAAGAGTTGCTGGCCAGGCAGGCAGGCTGGTGTGTCAATTTTCTGAGACACAGCTTAGCAGCTGCAGAGCTCTCACTCTTGCTAAGGCAGAGGGGTAACACAGTTCTGGGTGTTCTGAGCACAACATCACAGGCAGTTAACATCTTCTCCTCAATGTATAATACTTATAACTCTTGTTTGCTGGGGACCAAATACAGTCCCACCTCTAGAAGAACCCCCATGGTTGTCATGACAGCCTTAGCTGTAGCTTCTCACAGGTTGCTCTGCGTGAGCTGAGGACATAGAATACTGGGGCCCCAATTCCAAACTCCGAGGGAAGCAGAACTGGTCACAACTTTTTGACCAAAAAGTTTTCTTGAAAACTGAGGTTTCGTAGAAACCAATATCTTTTCATAGGGAAATATAATTTTTACTTCTATTTGAAACGAAAATGTTCATTTAGCTTTGTTATGAATTGAAATTTCTGTTTTGATTTGGTGTCCAAAACCCTGGGAGGGGGAATAAAAAAATTGGAATTTTTTCCTTTCCACCTTTCTCACTCCTCCCCACCCCCTTCCATTTTTCTTTTTTGCAACTGATAGAAATAGAATGAATGATGTCTAGGGTGTTTCCCTCTTATCTTATTTTTCCCCTTTTTCTACTATTCTTTAGGGGTCAGAGTCTGCAAACATTTATACACCTGTGTCAAGGTTCCTTCCCCACTCTGAACTCTAGGGTACAGATGTGGGGACCTGCATGAAAACCCCTGCAGCTTATTTTTACCAGCTTAGGTTAAAACTTCCCCAAGGTACAAACTATTTTACCTTTTGCCCTTGGACTTTATTGCTGCCACCACCAAGCATCTAACAAACATATAACTGGGAAAGAGCCCGCTTGGAAATGTCTTTTCCCCCAAAAATCCCCCCAAACCGTACACCCTCTTTCCTGGGGAAGGCTTGATAAAAATCCTCACCAATTTGCATAGGTGAACACAGAACCAAACCCTTGGATCTTAAGAACAATGAAAACGCAATCAGGTTCTTAAAGGAAGAATTTTAATTGAAGAAAAAAAGTAAAAGAATCACCTCTGTAAAATCAGGATGGTAAATACCTTACAGGGTAATTAGATTCAAAACATAGAGAATCCCTCTAGGAAAAACCTTAAGTTACAAAAAGACACAAAAACAGGAATATACATTCCATTCAGCACAGCTTATTTTCTCAGCCATTTTAACAAAACAGAATCTAACGCATATCTAGCTAGATTACTTACTAAGTTCTAAGACTCCATTCCTGTTCTGTCCCCAGCAAAAGCATCACTCACACTCACACTCACCCTTGTTTCTCCCTCCCTCCAGCTTTGAAAGTATCTTATCTCCTCATTGGTCATTGTGGTCAGGTGCCAGTGCTAGCTTCTTAACCCTTTACAGGTGAAAGGGTTTTTCCTCTGGCCAGGAGGGATTTAAAGGTGTTTACCCTTCCCTTTATATTTATGACAACCTGCTTAACTTTACTCTCATGAGCTGATTTCTCCCAGTAGTAAAGTTAAGCATGTGCCTACATGTTTGCAGGGTTGGGGCCTAACTTTCCAAATCATCTTCTATTTTGGAAGAAGAAATGGCAAAAGAAAAAAAATGCAGTGCTGCAATTTTTGAAAACTTCCCCAACGTTTGAAAAGTTGCCGAGGGACAAAGGTCCAGCCTTTCATTTTCCCCCCTTTTGCCACTTTTTCCAAAGCTAGAAGCACTTTGAACCATTATGGAGCAGGGAAAAAATAAACATTCATTTTGTTGCAATTCAGTTGCAAAAAGAGGGAAGGGGGATTAATGTACATATTGCAAATAAATAAAGAAGAGAGACGAGAAAAAATGGTTCCATTTCAAACCCTGCAAAACAGAAACAATTTCAAAATTTTCAACCAGCACTAAAGGCAACCCATATATGCCGGCTTAACCATCTGCACTGTATAGGACTGGAGTCAGGGGACGGTGGGGTGGGGGAGGAAGTGTGCTGAAGTGATTTTGTGCTCAGGCTATTCTGAGCTGCACAGTAGTTCCTGGATAGCCGAGTGCAGCCATTAGCTACTCTTGGGGGATGATCTGTTTTGTGTTGGAGGCTGCACCAACCCTTGGACCAGCCCAGCATCCCAGAAATGCAAAGGTGGCATAAAGCCATCTTTGCCCCCTCCTCCTATGCTGGGCCTCCTGTGAGATGCAACACAGAATCTGGCCCTGGAGCTCTGGTCTCCCTCTGTACCACACAAGTAACTGATTTCAAAAACAAGTTTACAGAAGTCTACATCACACATGCAGTTTGAATCTCATATGTAACATATCCATGCACTTCAGAGACCACGCTTTTCTTAGAGTCAGAAACTTAACATCAGCCTCATAACCAGTAGCTTTTCATAACAGCTGGAACAAGTTTTGATTTAAAACATTACATCTTAATATTTTATTTCAACAAAACCCAGCTTGCAAACCAGAAAGACTTTATAACAGCACCATGTTAGCTTGCTAAGGAAGATCCCTTATTACTAAATTAAACTGATTGAATCAGTTTCTTTTACAAAATATGTTATTGTTACTGAAACAGGGTGGATTACCAGAGGTATCATGTGACAAATCCAGCAGGGTCAGATAAAAGGAAATGAACTGAGCTAGCTGCAGCACTATAACGTAACCATTTTCTGAAAGGATCTGTTTAACACAACTTCACAGTCCACGGAGGACTATGAAGGCATTTGGAAATGATGGGGCAGATGCTCAGCTGGTGTAAATACCAGTTTACACCAGATGAAGCTCTGCCCCTGCAGGTTTACTTTATTAGACATTTACAGTGTGAAAAGCCCTGAGGTATCTATGCTTTATTGGGTTCCCACAAAAGACAATGAAACCAAAGTCGGTGCAGAAGAGATGCAAGAACAGGTAGCAACTGTTTATCAATGGCAGGCAATATGTATTTCAGTATAGATCTTAACCATGCATAGGAAGGTGGAGTGGCAGTAGCTGTGTTCTGTAGGGAATATGATTGAATACAAAGATACTTGCTCAGCAAGAAAACAAAGTTAACCTAATCAGTGTAAGTGGCTGCTAAACCCAAACAGAGACAAAAAACATCAACCAAGAAAGAGATGTCAACACAAATCTCCAGTTTAGAGAGCATTCAGTTATTGCTCTCCCCCAGATTAAGAGAAGACCAGTAACATTCTCTCCCCATCCCCCAAAAATATTTTTTTCCATAGAGAGAACTCAACACCTGCCAGCTTCATCAGCTGGGATTTTAAACCTTACCTAATGTGTAACGTCTCAGACTGCATAGGCAACCAAAATTGTGTTATGTATGGCTGGGTGGGCTTCCAGGTTGGACTGAGTCAAAAACGGATGCTGACGAATAGAGGATCCTTCTTCCTCCTGCTCTTGTCAGTCTGGCTGCAGTGCCAGGGAGAAACACACCCTGCTGCAAGTGTCACTGCCTGTTTGGATGGGCTCTCCCAGGCCTGTTACAGTCAGCAGGTGAAGCAGCCCGTCAACTGATTGTCAGGGAACTTCACCAACGAGGGAGCCGCAGGAGGAGAAACAGTAAGCCAAACAGCCAGCAGCAACAGGCAGATAGATCTTCTTGCCTTGCCCGTGAGAAAGCTCCAACGAGGGGCCAGAAGCGAGAGGCTGGATCCCAAGGCATCATGGGGAATAACCGCAGGAAACGCCCTCCTGGGACATTTGCTTCTTCTCAGGTTTCTGGAGAACCCAGCAAGGCTCATCTTAATGCGAATTGTCCGACGGGGCTGCAGCGTCCAGAGACCAGCTCATTGCATGCCCTTCCAAGCCCCAGTGCCTGTTTCGCCTGACTGAGACTCCAGATTGAAGTCACGAGTGGAAATGGCATTTCACTAGTCCCCGTCTGCTTGCATCACAAAACCATTACACATCCAGGAGTCCCTGCTCCAGCGAGATCCAGGGCGTGGGGGGGAATGGGGGGGAGGCGCTCAGGGCTGAAGTTTGTTGGCAGTACTCTGTGGACACCTGGCACTGTACCAGTGCTGGCTCAAGCGACTGCTTGAACGTTGGTTTTTACCGGTGCTAAAGACAGTCACATGCACTGAAGGGTCCTTCATCCCAATACCGAGATGGAGGTTACTTGTAAACCTACCTTACAAAGAGACCCAGATGGTTTCTACTTGGCAGATCTGATTAAATAGTGTTGGAGGGAAGGTTGGGGGAAAACCTCTAACAAATCCAAAATACAGGAAGGATCCGCCTTCCTTTTAAACTTCAGTGGGGATTTCAGAATCTCTGAGGGTCTGGGACTCATGGGAATACCATAATGCTGCTGTTACAAACACCATGGTTGGGAGTTAGGGTACAGGACTAACTGAAATACAGATCAGGAGGACTTGTGGCACTTTAGAGACTAACAAATTTATTTGAGTGTAAGCTTTCGTGGGCTGCTCAAATAAATTTGTTAGTCTCTAAGGTGCCATAAGTCCTCCTGTTCTTTTTGCGGATACAGACTAACACGGCTGCTACTCTCAAACCTGAAATATAGATGGGGGGGCAGGTGATATCCCACCAGAATAGCAAGACTGAACTAAAGACCTGGAGGGGCTGTGTGGTTAGAGTACTGGACAAGGACTTTGGTTACATGGGTACTAGTCTTGCTGCCATTTACCTGCTATGTGACTTCAGGAAAACCCCTTCACCCTGTTGCTACCCTCCCATCAGTGCTGGCCTCAGGGAAAATCACACCCTGGGCAAACTTGTATTTTGACACCCCTGGCCCCTGCTGTCACTCCATCCATCCTCCCATTGCCCCTGGCCCCTGCAGCTTCCCTGGGGTCCCCACCTCCCCCATCACCTCTGGGCCCCATTGCATCTCCTCCCATTGCCCTGAGCTCCCTTCCGTGGCCTCACACCCTAGGCCTGCCCCCTTCCTTGTTTCTTGACCATGGCAGCTGGAGAGCAGCAGCTGCTGGCTGGGTGCCCAGCTGTGAAGGCAGCACCAGCAGCAGCACAGAAGGAAGGGTGGCATGGTGTGGTATTGCCACTCTTACTATGGTATTGCCACTCTGAATACCCAGTCAGCAGCTGCAGCTCTCCAGCTGCCCAGGCCAGGCTGCACAGGGAGGAGTTTCTGAGCCCAAGGGCTCTCCTGGCCATACACCCCCTTATCACCAGGCCTGCAGGAAGTGGGGGCTCAGGGACTGGCCTGCTGGTTCTTCAGGGGTGAGCCCTGCTGCCTGTGCCAGGCTGGCAGCTCCAGGTGGCATCTCCCAACCCCTGCCTGGCTGGGCAGGGGCTCCAGCCCTGGGCTTGCCTGTACTCAACCCCACTCCGGCAGCCCTGGCCTGCCAGCTTGCAGCCCTGGTATGGTGCCTCCCTGACCATATTGCCCCGGTCAATTGTCCATGTTGCCCACCCCAAGTGCGGCCCTGCCTCCCATAGTTTGTCTGTATTAGATTATAAGATCTTCAGGGTACGTAGTTATTGTCTCTCACTATGTGTTTGTACAGTGCATGGCCCAAAGGGCCAGGTGTCAGTTGGAGCCTTTAGGCGCTGCCATAATACAGATGGGGGTTGGGTTGACACTCTTATTACATAGGGGAGGCGTCAGAACATCAGTAAGGGGACAGAGGTTGCATTTAGAATACTTGTGATTGAATGGTGTCCAATTCATGACCTTTCCTCACTTCATTCCTGAACACCTACCCCTGGTCTGACATCCAGTGTCCTCCATGCTTCTTTAAAATATGATCTTGAGGGCCAGCTACATCTCTACATTGAACTTGACTGCTTCATATCCTGGTCTCATGTAATCTGTCATGCTGTTCCAGAAGACATGACAATTCACTAGAGAAGCACCACCTTACCTTTCTGTAGGAAAGTTGTGGTGTACGGAAATGTGCAGTCAGAGAGGAAGCATCTGTTCCCTGCATTTGCAGATGATTTCCGGATGCTTACACATCCATGAAACATGTTTCTATTCTACCCACACCAAAATATGATGTTTTTCTGAAATAGTTAGTGCTCCACCTCGGAGCATTCATTGGCTCCAAGTTCTCTATAGCAATATACCTTGGTTCCAAGGATAGCACACATCTTACTTTGGCTTTGCCCCAACTCTATTCGTCATGGATTCATAGATTTTTAAAGCCAAAAGGAACCATTATGATCATCTAGTCTGACCTTCTGGATAACACAGTCTCATGGATCCACAGGATAGGAACTTTGCCCCCAGCTTTGGAGTAGTCTCTGGTGGAACCCCTTTCAATGTGCCAGCCCCCAAAGGGTCTCATTCTTCCTTCAGGATAGGCCAGGCAGCCTCACCACTGTCTGAGACTGAACCTTTGGGCTCCAGCACCTGCTTCACACTATGAGCTCTACTCAGCAAGTCCAACTGAGACGGACTCCTGGTAGAGAGTGGTACACTCTTCCGGGATTAATGCACCTCCCCAAGCATTTACAGTGATAGGCAGCGTTTTCAAAAGGGAATTTATTAGTCAACTGGATCACAACATAGCAAGTCCTTAGGTTAGTGTAGAGAAATGAAGGTTAAAGCATAATCCATTCTGGTCAATCCAGAGTTCTGCCAAGCTGTAGTGAACTCCATTTTCAGGCTCTGTTTCTGTCTGACCTCTTTATTCAGTTTCCAGGTGAGCAAGCACCCAGCTTCCTCCAGAAGCCAACACTTAATCTCAGACCTCTCCATCTTTTGTTCTTGAGCTGGAGTCTTTGCTCAGTTTACCTGCTCAGAGGTGAAGAAATCTATCAATCATTGGAGCCTACATTGTTTCCCTGGCCCCCTTGTTGATTTGGGTTGGTTTCAACTGGTTCCTTAACAACTCTGCATTCTATCCAGACAGGGAGGTGACACTCATCTAGGTATCTTAGTCTGCCCTGACAGAAAACTTAATCCCTTTTCCCCCACACTGGGTAGCAATGCAGTATATAGGGGAAACTGAGGCATGGGTAGGGGTCATAAAAATATTACAGAAAATTCCCATTTCATCACACACACACCCTATAGATTTTCCCCCAAGTGATTCTTGCCTCAAGCCCATAATTTCTGGGTGAGTTAAGGGATATCTTTTAGAAAGACATCCAACCTTGATGTAAAGATTTCCACTGATGAGGAATTCATCATATCCCTAAAAATAGTCAGACACACACACTTCTGTGCATCCACCCCCCCCATACCCTTTTTTAGTTTGCAAATTTGAAGATTATCTAAATGGACTTATTTGTGAATTGTACACTGGATTAGTATCCAAACAAAGAGGAGTATTTTAGCTTGGGGACAGAATTTGAAGGCAGGTTTTGTTGCCAGCTGATACATTTTTGAAAGCACATGTCATTCAATGCCCACTCCTGCTCCTATTCAGCTCAATAGTAAAACACCCACTGATTTCAACAGGAGCAGGACTGGGCCTAAAATCTGCTAGTGATTTAAATAGGTGGTTTGGTTTCTAGAGCTGGACAGGAATTTTTCAATGAAATGTTTTTCTTGGAAAACACCAATTAATTGAAACCTATTCTTTTTTCATGAAAATGTGTCAGCTGAGGAAGGTTGGGAAAGTTTCTCAAGTCCAGAAAGGAACCTCTAATCAAAGTGAGAAAGTGAGACCCCAGGACAGCCAACTGTTTAGGGTACTCATCTGGCCTGCAGGGCTGGAGAAACAGCGTCAAATCCCTCCCCCAAATGAGGCAAGAAGTAATTTGAAGCTGAGTCTCCCACAGCCAAGGTGAGTGACCTAATCACAGGCTGTAGACTCAATCTCTGCTTCTATCTATGGCCCAATTAATTTTAATTAGTTATACAAAGCAGAACAGCTCCTAAAGGAAAGATTGGCTCTATAGCCCAGTGGTTAGGGCACTCATCTAGGATATAGAGGATAGATGTGCAAGTCCCTCTTGAATCAGGCAAAGTAAGGATTTAAATCTAGGGCACTGACATTCCAGGTGGGGGCTCTAACCATGAAGTTACTGGTTATTCTAGGATGGGGTCTCATTTTTCACAAAAATCAGAAAAAAGTCTTGGCTGCATTCCAATACAGAAAGAAAACAAATTCTGAAATCTTGAAAAACAGAATTCTTGTTTTCCAGCCAATCTTAATCAGCAACACGCATGGCACCAACTCTCTCCTTTAGATTCTGATACAGTGCAATTGCTCCCTGTCAAGAAAAGTGAGGCATAAATCAGCAATACAGTTTAAATCACTTGCTCTTCCCTGTACAGTGGATGCCTAAAACAATTTTGAGAGCTGCAAGGGAAACTGGAGAGCTTTCATCTATCTAATCTACTAGGCCTAAGTGTTTCTACAGCACCAATCACAATGGTATCTAAGAGCTATGCATAGGAGTCAAAACTAATGTTTTACTCCAATTTGACTAAAGAAGAGGAAGTCGTATACATTTATGGATACTAAATGACAACTCAGAGATATGGGATGGGGCTATGTTCTGTTTTTGCAGTGATGCTTAGTATCAGGTATAAAGCCAGATCTACATTTTGTTTTCTTGTTTCAGGGTGCCAGTTGTTTCCTGAAGCAGAGATGATTAGGGAGACTAAAGATTCTTCTGAATGGATTTTAATAGTTCAACTTGTTTGTTCTAGGTTCTAAGAGAACTAAATTAAGGTATTTCTGTTTCTGATACTGTTGGCTACAGACTTTATAATGCCTATGGCCAAGTCTACATTAAAAACTTTTGCCAGCAAATGTTGTTTAGATATATGTGGGTTTTTTTGTTTGTTTGTTTTTACAACATTGCTATGCTGAGAAAAGCCCTGGTGTAGATACAGTTATACTGGCATAAAAGTACTTTTGCCAGTATCATCTATTTAGCTCACTTTTTTGCTGGTAAAAACTGCATCTATATTATGAGGATTTTGCCAGTATAAAATTTTAAGTGTAAGTTGAGTATTTAAATTACCAGTATTTTCCATTCTGACTTTTCCAAAATTCTTGTGGCTGTTTCATTAGATGTGGGATCTTTCCTCATCCCCATACAGTACATAAAATATAGGGTTAGTATGGTCTGATTTTTTGCTTACAGAGGAGTGGCTTCTTGGGCAAGTGTTGGCCATGCAATGTGGCCAATGACTGTTAATATTGTTACTGGATTCAGGTTAAATCCATGATCATGTTTATATGTGGATATGTTTATTTTGCAATGTTTTTCAGGACTGACACATAGCAGTGGGGACTTTGTATTAGAGTATTTGCTAAGTTCCTGCTGCCACCCTCACCTCATAATCATCTTCTGAAGGCAATTCCCATGGTGTGGCTCAGATGCCTGAAATTTGTTTTTGTGCCACTATTGTGTATTGTCAAGTGAAAACTGGCAATTATTTCCTCTGGTGTTCAAGGAGCTTTAACAAACACGTGGGTGTGCTACTCTTACTATGCTTGGTTCTGTAACTATTAACCCTCTCCATGGCTTATTAACTGAACACCAACAAACTGTAAATTAAAGCAAAAAGAATTTAAAATTAAGACAATGCATCATAATGCAATTCAGGAGTAGAGCTGGTTCTTTAATGTATTTCTCCGTAGAATATTTCAGAACAAAACAATTTTTTTAAACCAAAAATGAAAATTTGTGATTAAAGACATGCCTCAAAGGAGTTGTAGTTAAATTGCCTGACTCCCTAGCTCCTCTGTGGGCCACTCCCTAGTTGGAGTACATTTCCCATGGTGCACCATAGTAGCCCACTGTTGCTGAGCCACTACAGTACATCACTGCAGTTTTGTGGCTACAGTGTACCCCAGCAATGTCATATGACTGCATAGCCCTCCCCACAGAAAAGAATGAGAGCATGAGGCATCCCTACTACAACTCCTAGGAAGCAATTCAGCAGCATTTCCGAGTTGGCAAGCTTTCATTTTTTGGACAAAAAAACTTTTTTGGGTATTTGACTTTTTGACAAAAAGATGAACGTTTCCATGGCAAGCACACAGCTCATAAACAATTTAGATAATGCACAGAGAGTACACTTATAAAGTTTGTGGGTGTTACCAAGCTGGGAAGGGTTGCAAGTGCTTTGGAGGATAGGATTAAAATTCAAAATGATCTGGACAAACTGGAGAAATGGTCTGAAATAAATAGGATGAAATTCAAAAAGGACAAATGAAAAGTACTTCACTTAGGAAGGAACAAACGGTTGCACACATACAAAATGGAAAATGACTACCTAGGCAGGAGTACCGCAGAAAGGGATCTGGGAGTCATAGCGAATCACAAGCTAAATATAAGTCTACACACACACACACACCACCCCCAAACATCATTCTGGGATGTATTTGCAGAAGTGTTGTAAGCAAGACACAACAAGTAATTCTTCTGCTCTACTCCATGCTGTTAAGACCTCAGCCAGAGTATCGTGTCCAATTATGGAGGGCCACATTTCAGGAAAGATGTGGACAAATTGGAGAAAGTCCAGAGAAGAGTAACAAAAATGTTTAAATGTCTAGAAAATGTGACCTATGAGAAAAGATTGAAAAAATTGGATTTTTTTTTAGTCTGAAGAAGAGAAGACTGAGAGGGGACATAATAACAGTTTTCAAGTACGTAAAAGGTTGTTACAAGGATGAGGCTGAAAAATTGTTCTCCTTAACCTCTGAGAATAGGACAAGAAGCAAGGGGTTTAAATTGAAGCAAAGGAGGTTTAAGTTGGACATTAGGAAAAACTTCCTGTCAGGGTAGTTAAGCACTGGATCAAATTGCCTAGGGAGGTTGTGGAATCTCTGTCATTGGAGGTTTTTAAGAACAGGTTAGAAAAGCGCCTGTCAGGAATGATCTAGTTCATTGTTTCTCAACAACCAGTCCATGGACCAACGCCAGTCCCTGACATCTCCCTGACACAGTTTAAGAAGGCAACAAGCAAGTCTCTGGTATCAAAAAGGTTGAGAAACACTGGTCTATTTATTACTTAGTCCTGCCTTGAGCATAGGTGCTGGAACTAAGGTTGCTTCCGCACTCCTGGCTTGAAGTGTTTTCCATCATATACGGGGTTTACAGTTTGGTTCAATGGCTCTCAGCACCCCCATTATACAAATTGTTCCAGCACCCTGGTCTTGAGTGCAGGGGACTGGACTAGGTGACCTGTTAAGCTTGCTTCCAGACAGTCCTCCACTTCTATGAGTCTACGATTCTCATGAAAAGGAAAATGGTTGTATTAAGAACCCAGGTTTCTGTTTAAAAAAAAACAAAAACAAAAACCGGTTTGGATGGAAAATTTTCAGCCAGCCCTATTAGGCCACCCTACTTTTGAAAACAAAATCTCCTCTCAGCTCATGGCAACTGCAGCCTTCAGTTCTTACATGTAGAGTGAATTTCAATACAGGGGCCATATCAGACCCCAGTATCAAAGGCGCAGATGGCAGAAAATCTGCAGGTGGAAGAGGCTGTGGTGCTAGAATGCAGATGTAATGGCAACAAGGTGCCTTAGGCAGTTTGCGTAGCCCATAAATGGTATGTCACGGGGTGGGAAGGGGTTTGGCTAGGACAAGCATGGAATGCATTGATTCAGCACATTCCCTGAGCAGCCTCTGCTGGTGGGGCTACTGTAGCTTCCATTGCAAATGAAAGCTGTCATTCAATGCTGGCAGAAACCTATTCTAAACCCATGGTGGAAGACAGGCAATGGTAACCCAGCTTGCCCTTTCTTGGGGTGAATTGCCTCCAGAGAGCAGCCTATCTGATGCAGGAAGATGTGCTGCTAATGGTGAATCTGGCATGCATTTTGTTAATAGGCTAGATATGGCAATTGCTATGATCTTGTCTTCCATATACTTCACCACTAAATTTCCTCGGAGTCTGCTGTCTACAAAACAGCTGCCACTTTGTGAGGCAGAATGGACGCAACATCTCAAAGAGGAGACACTGTGCTCTCTCTTATTCATGACCTTGGGGAAGTTATTTTCCCTCGTTGTGCCTCTTTTCCCCCTCCTGCTCTGTCTGTCTTATTTGATTAGGTTTTAAACTCTTTGGAGCAAGATCTGTCTCTTACGATGAGTTTATACAGCTCCTAGCACAATGGGACCCCAATCTCAGCTGGATTGTTCAAGAGCTACTATAATGCAATAAATAAATAATAATAATGGAGAAGTTACTTTCGTTCTTTCTTGCTTTGCTGTTTCCCCTCAATATAGAGTAAAGCTGTGATCCTGCACAGTGAATCATAGAAATGTGAAGGGACCTTGAGGGTTTATCTCTAGTCCATCCCTCTGTGCTGAGGCAGGACCAAGTAAACCCAGACCACTCTGACAAGTGTTTGTCCAACCTGTTCTTAAAAACCTCCAATGATGGGGATTCCTACCTCCCTTGGTAGCCAATTCCAGTGCTTGACTTATTAAAAACTTTTTAACTCTGAGTATCCCACTGAATTGAAGTCAAGTCATCCCATGTCACTAAGGCCTTGATCCTGCAATCAGATCCATGAGGGCAGGTCCCCACACCTGTGTAGAGTCCGACTGAAGTCAGTGGGGCTCCACACAGGTGCAAGGGTCCAGCCTTGCAGATCCACCAGCTGGAAGCATGGTTGCTCTCTGTATATAGGAAACCATAAAGTCAGCACTATGGAGGATTTGTTTTCATGGACAATGAGATGCCAAAACCTCTTGATGGGATTACAGCCTTATTAGGCATATTTGAAGTTGCAGGGGTATCATTGTTTAAAGTGACAATTGCTTTTATTTTTACATTTAGCCTAATTGTAGGGACCATTACCAAGCACAGAGCACAAGAGCAGCAATGGCCCCATCCCTTTTAATTTTTGCATCTTAGTAATTTCCCTGCTCATTTCTGCTCTCATTCTGAGATATGACATTTATAACCCTCCATTTCCTCTTATGAAACAGGATAATTTTTTCTCACTTAAACATACAAGAAAAAGCTCACTTTGTCTCCCACAGGTGTAAAAAAAATCAAGCTAGTTTAATGATGTCAATGAATGTTTTAGCTGTCTCAAAGCTATTTAGTAGGACTTTCAAGATGCTTTACTATTTGAGGCTGAAAAGTATGCTTGTCTGGGTAAATTTTGTCTATGCTTTGTTCCTCTGTCTAACCAAATAAATAAACTGGTGTGTGACCCAAGGATAATGACTGTATTTCATATCGGTGAGATCTTCAAAGAAAACATGTAAATTGTAGACTAAAAACTATTCTAAAATATTCACAGGCATATTCTACTTCAGGAAACATATACATATTCATTGACAGTCTTTATTTGTCTTCAAAACACTGAAATAATTTGATTCTGAAAGAATAAATCACGTGGAATTCTAAAAATAAATCCATTTGTTTCCAGCCAAGACTCCAGTACAGTTTCTCATTAAGTGATTAATATTTCTGCAATCATATTGAGCAGGCAAGAGTACTAATTAAGATATATTGGTTTGCTATGGTGCTTTCTATCCTCAACAGGAGATTTTCAAATTATTGTAGTTTACATGGAAGTTTCCCATGAATACCAATTCTCCTATTTCTAAAATTAAAGGTTGCTTAAGATTTATAGCAATTCTTTTTACTCTGATACTTGGCTCTTGAAGTGAATGTGTCATACCTTTCACTGTATTTTGAATCTTTGTATCATTGAAATCAATTGCAAAATCCCCAATGACTAGAGTGTGAGCAGCATCAGGCCCAAAGTGTGTTTTCTATGGGGCTAAATGTAATTTATTGTGCTCTTTCAATGTGTAGCTGCATAATTTATGCATGGGGGTTTCCGGTCTGCGTACACTTATCTACAATACCAAGTTCCAGTGATTACAGGAAAAGGAGACCCATGTTCTAGTCCAGGCTGTGTTACAGACTTGCTGTTTAACTGTGGCCCTGCTATATAGCGCAAGGAAAGATGGGCAAGTGGTTAGGATGCTAGTCTGGGATTTGAGACATCTGTGTTCAATTCCATACAGACTTCCCATGGGACCTTGGGAAAGTCGCTAAATCTCTTTGTGCCTCGGTCTCCCATCTGTAAAATGGGGATAATAGTACTCCTGGGATGTTGTGGGGATAAATATAGTAAAGAGTGTGAGGTGCTCAGAAACTATGGTAATGAGGCCATAGTATTGTCGAGAGATTAAACCCCCCAAATGGTCTCTTTCATGCCCACATTAGAAAGCTAGGGCCTCATTTACAATGACATTGTGGGTGCTAAACACCCATTGAAGGCATCCAAAAATTGAGGCATGTAAAATTAGAAGCTACTTTTGATAAACTGGTCTTCTATCTCCCATGACTCAATTTCACTCTCTGTGATACAGAATAACACCTGCCCTTGTAAAGTGTTTTGAGATCTTTGGATGAAGAGAGTTTATTTTACTTCCCAAGCCAGAATGAGCTACACTGGTATGAGCATCTATATATTGGTATAACTGCCACACTAGTTTTTCCCCCACAAACACACTTTAACTATACAAGTATGGTTAAAGGAGCAAAACATTCTAATGCAGACAAGCCCTAAGCTACTCAAACCAGCTCTCACTCTGCCCTCTGTAAAACTGCACCAAAGGCTAGGGGGAAATTTGAACAATTTGAGCATGCTGGGAGGCCAACAGAGATTCCCTTACGCAACCACTTTAAAGGTTGATGCCTCTGGTCCATAAAAAAGGAGTGTAATGTAGGTTCTGTCAGCACTTAGCAAGTGTGCTGTTACTACATAATGCATATAGATCTTGGTAGCAAAATCTGGGAGCTGGGAGGTAAGTAGTGGAAGTAGTAAGAAAGAAGAAGTAAAGAAGAAGTAAAACCATTGCAAGGTGGGGAAAAATGCTGAGAAAAAGCCATGCAGGGCATCTCTGTGTCCCTACCATAGTGCAGAGCAGTGCCTCCTCTACAATAGCAGGCTGGGGGCATTGGATGGTGGGGAGGTGATAGGCTGAGGGAAAGTGGCTGCCACCCACTCATCTTGTGTGCAGGTAAGGAAAGATCTCAGTATGGGAATCCTGGGGCTACAATCTGCCCACACATGTGCACAGCATTATTTTAATTATTTATTATTAAAGTACAAGACTAAACCTTGTGCATAGACTGCACTTATGAACATGAACAGTGACCTTATGTAAATGGTATGAGATGGGACAAATAGCACCCAAGAGTGAGGTGACGGGGAAAGTTGGGTTTAGCAGGCTCCCCTTCAAGCTGCTCAGGATCTGCCCTTTAGGCTCATTTTTATTTTTTCAAAAGTACTCACTAATTCAGGGGAAAACCTCTGGCTTCTGCTTTGGAGCTAGCTGACAGTGAGGTTATGAGATTTCATCATTTAAATTACACAAAATCCTGAGGTTGGCAGGAAGAGGGATTGCTAGCCTTGATGATGATATTTTGGGAACACACTTAATTATGAAAGATCTCTTTGGTAAGATCAAAGTTTGTAAAGCAAACAAAACCACCCCAGTGCTATAAGCCATTAGCCCTGTGCTCTCCTAGCATATCACCTTGGCTGAAACAGAGGGATGAATATTCAGTTATAATTAAACAGCAAGAGCTCAGTGAAAGGCTGGCTTTGTTTTCCTTTTGAGAGAGGGGGCACGTTGGTTAGGATGCTGAGGTTGCTTTCCTACTCATTTGGAAGAGTCCCTTGGTAGCTTTAACTTCCACTTGGACAGTCAATAGACATGAGCAGAACTCCCTGCTCTCTCAGTGGCACTTCCCTTAGTAGGAGGCTATCCTTCCATTTCTGCCATGGTATATTGGAAAGGCAGAGCAATGGAACATTTTACTTACCAGCCAACTGCACTATAACCAGTGCAATCACCTACCATGCTGATGAATACAGTATAAATTACTTGATAGACAGGTTTTTCTATTTCCACATTGGAATGCACTGAAACAAGCTAAGTCTTTTTCTTTATGACTGAAGCAAATTTAATCCAGATTGCAAAGAGACAATAGCTATGAAACCCTTCCCTCCCCAGTACCAGTTTACTGAGTCACAGCTCAGAGCAGAACTACATTTCAAGCTGACTCATATTCTTCATCTAGTTCTCGTCCCAGTATGTGAAGCATGTAGCAATTGTTGTTGTTTAATAATCGTATTGCAGCAGCACCTAGTGGCCTTAATCAAAGATTGGGACCCATGGTGCTAGGCACTGTACAATGTTCGGCAAAAAAGACAGTCCTTGCCCCTCAATTGCTTACAATCTGAAACACAAGAGATAGATCCAACAGTCACTGGGAGCACATGGTTACAGTGAGTCAGTTAGCATAAGTGTAATAAGTAGTGGTCACACACCCCAGCTGTATGAAAACCAAGTCCATTTCTTTCCTAAAAAGGAGCCTAGCCATTTAAACATTATCACAAGATACTGTGTACGTTAACCTCAAGAGGTTGGATTCAGGGAGGGTGGTGTGAATTACACCCCCATCTTCCCAAAGGGGCAGCCTTACCTGAGGTGGGATGTATTCGGGGGAGGCCAGGTAACAGTTCCAATGTCCCCTTCCCCTAAGGGAGCAGCTTTAAGTTCTGGTCAGGTGCCACAGGAGCCCGAGAGAGGTGGCATGCCAAATTCTATCATCAGGTGTCACCACTAGAAGTGTAAGGTAGAACAACAACATGGAGGGGAGCTGGATCAAAATGTATTAAACAATAACAGGTGCTTCCATATTTTAAATCTTTGAAGGGGGAAGGCCAACAGTTGCCCTGCAGCCCGTCAGTCAGCTGTATCATTAACTCACCAACTGCACTTCACAAGCACTCGTGGCCAGCTTGTGACTTTTAAACCATGACCCGGAGAGGGTGCAGAGCAGCCACGCTGAAGGATGGAAGCCCCAGGAGAAACTGTCAGACTCAGAAAGACTCCCAAGGAGCACATGACAAAAATGGCATATCTTCCACCCTTACATGTGCACCTCTCCACATCCAGGCAGCGCTGTTGACCACAGAGTAGAGAAAAGAGGCCATGGTCTCACCTTTACTTTATTCCTTCCTGTTCTGGTTCCAGTACCTGTACGTGGGTTTTCCAGAAAACCATCAAAGAGTGGGACCTTCACTCCCCAACAGGTTTGTACTCTGTGGGGAATGCGGCGTGCTGCCACTCCTCCTCACTCCCTTGCACACATGCCCAGGACAGGGTACAATTGGTCCTAACCATTTGTACATGTCAGAGGGAGCCCTGTCCCTTTGTAATGTCATCAGCCGCTTGGGAGTTGTACCTTTTTTATAGGGATGTAAATGAAAAGTGAGGAGAGGAAGTGAACTGATTCAGAATTCATTGCCTACACAGATAAGCCATGCTTTGCACTTGGGAACTTTTTTTCCTTCCAAACGTCAAGTAAAACAACATAACATTTGATCTACTCATTTCCCTCTCTCCCCACAGCATAAACGTAGTGCCAGTCCAACAACACTGGAGATTACAATTCACTCTATCTAGAGCAAGTAATTTATAGCACAGCCTTTCCTGTACTGTGCCAGTCTCTACACCAGGCAACTGTCCATCCTTGGTCTCTCTGGAGAAACTGTGAACAAGGGCAACAGTTGTGATGTAGACACCTGTCTACCAGAAATGTGTCTGAGACTTTACACTAATTTCCTACAGGCCATCAAAAAACTGTCACTGGCAGCTTGGGCCAGAATTTAACCAGTGACTTAGAGGTAAAGGGTCCCTGGTCAATTCTTTTTATAGCTGTTTTGGTAACTCACAAGTGGAAGGAACCTCACACCACCAGAGGCAGAACAGGGGTGTCTCGAATTGCCATGGTTTGTTTCTTCAAGAAGTCTGAGAGCTGCTGTTTCACCCTCCGCGAGTCATCCCAAATAGAGTAGGATTGACAGTGTCCTTTAGATACTCCCTCATACTGGAAAGAACTTGATATTGGGATGAGAAGGGACTGGGGGAGGAAAGGGACAGCTGTAGCCTCCCCATTTGCAGCCTTAGCTATATATGAACTGCAGTGCCTCTTTGTCACATATATGCTCTCGCTCCCCTGACCTGCCATCCAGCCACAGTCCTGCCGGATTGTGGCACCAGAGGCAGGAATCCCTAACCACTCTCCTCTATTCTGAGGGTTGCTTTTCAGCTTCATTTCTGATCCATGTAGCAGGAGACTGAACCTCATACATGGTTGAGGAGGTTGCCAGAGACTGAGGTCTGGGGCAAGCAGGCAGGGATGGAGATAGGGGGAGAAGAGAGGGCTTTACTATAGGTGGTGGTGGGGAGCTGGATTGAGCCTCAGAAAATCAAGGCCCCGCTTTGAGAGGATGGTGCAGGGAAGTCCAGAGACAAGTTGCTTAATTACAGTGAGTATGAGTGGCTGCATTTGTGTGTTGTTTAAAGATCACAACATCCAAAACAAAGCAATGAGCCAGGCTTGTTCTTTGTTAACCTGACAGTTAACCTCTCCTAAAGTGGATCATTAGGAGACTGATCCTGCACCCACTGAATCACTGAATCCCCTTTGGCACCAGTCGATGCAGGTTTGAGCTCTAGAAAAAAAAAATGTCCTTATCATCCTAGGGCTCAGTCCTAGAAATGACTTGGCACCCACTTCTCACAAGTATCCCTTCTCATCAGGTGTGTCTGTGGTCGTTAAATAATCCCAGTCCTGGTATCAGACCATGCCCCCAAGGCTTTCTGCTTGGGTGCAATGGTTTCACCCTCTTGGTCTATTCTGGCCCCAGCTGGGCTACTGAGTAGTTCAGATCCCCTTCTGAGGGTTTATTATTGTCCAATTGTAGGCCAGTTCCTCACTGGCCTATGGGAAGACACAGG